>NC_091577.1:0-15000 GCF_042767895.1 Penaeus vannamei
ATGGGGGGTCCGAGAAGGAGGAGGATGAGGAAGCGAACGAGGATGAGAGCCTCCGTCGCGCGGGCGGTGAGGTCATCGGGGCGAGGAGTCCGAGATGGCGATGTTTGTTTTCGGAGTCTGGCAAAAAGGCGGAGGCCGCGTGTCGGAGGGACAAAGGCGGGGTTGTCAGCGCGCGTCCACCCCCCCCCTCCACGTGCACCCCCTCCTTCTGTCTCCACGTGCACCCCCTCCTCCTGTCTCCCCATCCCCCCCGTCCACGTGCACCCCCTCCCTGTCTCCCCCACCCCCTTCACGTGCATCCCCTCCCCTCCCTCCACGTGCACCCCTCCTTGTCTCGCCATCCCCCTTCACGTGCATCCCCCCCCGCCAAACCCCAACCCAACCCCTCCTCTCCCTACCAAACCCCTCCCCTCCGGGACCCCTTTCCCCCTGCCAACCCCGTACCCCCTACATCCACCCTCCCCCTTTCTCAAGCCCACTCCACCCCCAATTCTACCCCTCTCCCCCAACCCCCTCAGGCCCCTCCTCTCACTATCCTTAATTTTGCTTTAATCCCTTGATTATTTATCTGTCTTCTTATGTGCTTATTCTTCTCCGTCTCTTGTTTTCATTTTCGTTACTTTCCGTTTAATTGCTTCGTTCCTTCTCATGCTGTTTTGCTTCTTCCTGTCTCTGTCCCTTTTCCATTTTCTTGGTCTCCTTTTCCCCTTCCTACTCTTGCCTCATTTCTTCCTTTCGGGGTTTTTCCTCCTTCTCCTCTTCCTCCTTCCTATTCTTTTTTTCTTTATTCTTCCCCCTCCCTTCCTTCTCTTCCTCCCCTCCTCCTCTTCCTCTCCTCCCCTCTCCTTCCCCCTTCACACCTTCCTTCTCACCTTCCTCTTCCTCTCCCTTCTCCTCTCCTCTTTTCCTCCCCCTCCCTTCGCCTCACTCCTCACACCCTTCCCTCCTCTCCTCCCACGGGAACTCCCACCCCATCCCCCCCTTCCCCCCCCCCCGCCTCAGTCACTCAGTCAAATCTGCCCAAATCAGTCAAATCTCTGTCGCAACTTGCACTGCAACCCGTCAAGGCGAGGGATGGGGAGGGAGGGCAGGGAAGGAGGGAAGGAGAGGAGAGGGGGAGAGGGGGGAGAGGGGAGGAGGAGAGGAGGAGAAGGGGAAAGGAGAGGAGACGGGGAGAGGAGAGGGGGAGAAGGGGGAGAGGAGAGGAGGAGAGGGGGAGAGGAGAGGAGAGGAGAGGAGAGAGGGAGAGGAGGAGAGGGGGAGGAGGGGAGAAGGGGGAGAGGAGGAGAGAAGGAGAGGGGGAGGAGGGAGAAGGGGGAGAGGAGTGGGAGAAGGGAGGGAGACGAGGAGAGGGGGAGAGGAGAGGAGAGGAGAGGAGAGGAGAGGGGGAGAGGAGGACAAGGGGAGAGGAGAGGAGGGAAGGAAGGAGGGGAGGAGGGGGAGGGTGAAAGGGAAGGTTTGGAGGTAGGATGGAGAAGTGAGAAGGGAAGAAAGGAGGGAAGAAGGGAAGGAGAGAGGAAGCGATGGAGCGGGGGAGGGGAATGCAATTAATAAATGAACAAAAAGACGAAGGAATGAGAGAATGAAAGAAGGAAAAAAGGAAGAAGAAAAAGAAGGAGGAGAAGAGAGAGGATGAGGGACGGAGAATCAGAGTGAGATAAGAAAGAAGGGAGAAAGAGAGGGAAAGACAGAAAAAAAGAGAGAAGAAAAAAACAGGAAGAAGAAGAAGAATAGAGAAAGAGTGATGAAAACATACCAGACGAATAGCCAGAGAAAGAGAAAGAATCAACTAATTATTTTCTCTCCTTTCCCTTCGCCTCCTTCTGCTTATGTCTAATTGTTCTCGTTATTAAGCAATTCTTATTCATAATTCTTTTTTAAACACCAGGCCACCGGCAGCAGAGACAGAACGAAAGAGAGGGAGGGAGGGAGAGAGAGAGGGAGGGAGAGAGGGAGGGAGGGAGGGAGAGAGGGAGGGAGGGGAGAGAGGGGGAGGGAGAGAGGGAAGGAGAGAGAGATGGAAGGAGAGAGAGATGGAAGGAGAGAGAGATGGAAGGAGAGAGAGATGGAAGGAGAGAGAGATGGAAGGAGAGAGAGATGGAAGGAGAGAGCGAGCGAGAGAGAGAGAGAGAGCGAGAGAGAGGGAAGGGAGAGAGAGAGGGAAGGAGAGAGAGGAAGGAGAGAGAGAGAGAGAGAGAGAGAGAGAGAGAGAGAGAAGAGAGAGAGAGAGAGAGAGAGAGAGAGAGAGAGAGAGAGAGAGAGAAAGAGAAAGTAGAAAGAGAAAGAGAAAGAGAGAGAGAGAGAGAGAGAAGAGAAGAGAAGAGAAGAGAAGAGAAGAGAAGAGAAGAGAAGAGAAGAGAAGAGAAGAGAAGAGAAGAGAAGAGAAAGAGAAGAGAAGAGAAGAGAAGAGAAGAGAAGAGAAGAGAAGAGAAGAGAAGAGAAGAGAAGAGAAGAGAAGAGAAGAGAAGAGAGAAAAGAGAAAAGAAAAGAGAAGAGGAGAGAAATACAATAAAAAGTGAAAATAAAAACGAAAAAAGGCCAACGAGGATTCCATTGACCCTTCGCCTCCGCCCGACCTCTCGGACTGTCGCCTCTTCCTCTGTTCTTCTCTTCTCTTTTTCTTCTATTCTATTCTCTACGAGTGTATTAGGATTCCAGAAAAATAAGAAAGAGAAGAGAGAGAGGAAGAGAGGAAGGGAGGGAGGAAGGAAGGGAGTAAGGAAGGGAAGGAGGGATGCATGGAATAAAGGAGGAAAGAAAGAAAGGAAAGAAGGAAATAAAGAAGGAAACAAAGGACGGAAGGGAGGGAAAGAGAGGAGGAGGGAGAGGGGGAGTAGTAGTAGTAGTTGTAGTTCTTGTAGTAGTAGCTGTCCTCGTTGCTGTAGTAGTAGCAGCATCAGTAATTTCAACGGCAGGAGAAGTAGTAATTGTCTTAAGTTTAATTCTAATCGAAGTAGCAATCGTAGCAACAGCAATAATAGTAGAAATAGCAGCAGCAGCAGCAGTAGTAGTAGTAGTAGTAGTAGTAGTAGTAGTAGTAGTAGTAGTTGTAGCAGTAGTAGTAGTTGTAGCAGTAGTAGTAGTCGTAGTAGTAGTAGTAGTAGTAGTAGTTGTAGCAGTAGTAGTAGTCGTAGTAGTAGTAGTAGTAGTAGTAGTAGTTGTAGCAGTAGTAGTAGTCGTAGTAGTAGTAGTAGTAGTAGTAGTAAAGTAGTAGAAGTAGTAGTAGAAGAAGACGTAGTAGTAGTAGCAGCAGTAGTAGTAAAGTAGTAGTAGTAGTAGTTGTTGTTGTAGCAGTAGTAGTAAAGTAGTAGAAGACGTAATAGTAGTAAAAGTAGTAGAAGTAGAAGTAGAAGTAGTAGTAGTAGTAATAGTATCAATAACACCCTAGACGTAGTAGGAAGTGGAGAAGTAGCATTGGACTTGAGTGAGTAGACGCCATCCCCCCCTTCCCCTACCTCTCACCCATACCCCCCTCCCCCCACCCCCTCCCAACGCCCAAGGAAGATGCCGGGTCCGAAGGGGTAATTACTGGTCGCCACTCCCCCTTTCCCCTTCCCCTCCCCCTCCCCACCCGGTCTCCAACCCTTGCCACCCCTTGTAGCTCCCCTCCTCCCCCCTCCCCCTCCCCCCTCTTTTCTGCCACACGTCTCTCCATTTTCTCTCTGCCTCTTCCCGTTTTCTTTGATTCTCGTTCCCCGTCTTGGTCGTGGTGCTTTTGCTGCTACTGTTTAAGGGCGAGAGTTGCTTGCTCTCTTGTTGGCATTCTTGCTCCTCCTTCTCTCTGCCTCGTCTTGGCTCCTTCTCTCCTTTATCTTTATTTTTCATTCTCTCTCTCTTATGCCCTTTGCTTCTTTCCTTCCCTTCTTCACGTCCCTCTCTTCTGATTTATCTGAACAATACGTATTTTCAGTAATTGAGTTTTCTCTTTTCTTCCTTCTGCTTCTCTTTCTCTTTCTCTCCTCCTCCTCCTCCTCCCTGTCCTTTCCTCCCTCTTCTTCCTGTCCTTTTCTCCTCCTCTTCCTCCTCCTCCCCGTCCTTTCTCCTCCTCCTCCTCTCCCTCCTCCCCCTTCCTTCCCTTTTTCCCCGGTGGCGACAAACAAGTGCGACTGACAAAAACAAAGAGGAGATCCCCTCTCCTCCTCCTCCTCCCTCCCCCCCCTTCTTCCTCCTTCAATTTTTCGCTCCCAAGTTCACTTTTTTTTATTTTTGTCATTTCTCATTTTTCTCTTCGTCTTTATTTTTTGTTTCGTGTTCTTTGCCATTCCGAATTTCGGTTATCTTTCCTCTGATGTGTGTGTGTGTGAAGAGAGAAAGAGAGAAAGAGAGAAAGAGAGAAAGAGAGAAAGAGAGAGAGAGAGAGAGAGAGAGAGAGAGAGAGAGAGAGAGAGAGAGAGAGAGAGAGAGAGAGAGGAAGAAACACACAATACACAGCCTGCTCTTCCCTCTCCCTCCTCCTCCCTCCCTCCTCCCTCTCTCTCTCTCTCTCTCTCTCTCTCTCTCTCTCTCTCTCTCTCTCTCTCTCTCTCTCTCTCTCTCTCTCTCTCTCTTCAGGCGTCGCGGAGATTAGCAAAGTGACCCGCACTCACCTGGCCACGAGCATTGTTTACGAGAACCCTCCTCCTCCCCTAACTCTCCCTCCCTCCTCAACCCTCCCTCACCTTCCCTCCTTTCCGCGATCACTCCTCCGCCCTTATACTCCACCTCGCTCCCCTTACACTCTCCTTCCTTCCTCTCTTCTCCCTTTCTTACTCTCCCTTCCCTCTCCTCCTGCCCTCCCCCTTCCCCCTCCTCCTCTCCAGCCCTCCCCCTCCCCCTACTCCCCCAATACCTCCTGACCCTGCCTCTCTTTACTCCTCGCACCCCCTCCTCCCTTTCCTTCCTTCCCTTCCCCCTTACCTAAGCCTTCCCGTTACACCCGAGAGCTCTTGACCAACCGTCGTTGTGGGGAAAGATTCAATGAGATTAGGAGGAAGAGGAAAGAGAGAGGGAGAGGTGATAAGGGAGAGAGAGAAATAGGAAAGGAGAATTGTATTTGTGAGAGGAAAGGGAGGGAGGGAGGGAGGAAGAGAGAGAGGGAGAGGAGGGAGAGAGGGAGGGAAAGAGAGAGAGAGAGAGAGAGAGAGAGAGAGAGAGAGAGAGAGAGAGAGAGAGAGAGAGAGAGAGAGAGAGAGAGAGAGAGAGAGAGAGAGAGAGAGAGAGAGAGAGAGAGAGAGAGAAGGGGAGGGCAGGTGGCTAGAAAAAGTAAAAAAAACAAACAAACAAAAAGAGAAGAGAAGCGAGAAGAGCAAAAAAAGGGATCAAACTCGAATTACAAAGATATGAAAGGCAGAAAAAATGTAAGAATATCAATCATCAAAAAGAAATATGCCCCCCCCCCAAAAAAAAAAAAAAAAAAAAAAAAATAAAATCAGCCTCTCCTTACTTAGGAATTTTTTGAAAATCACAATAAACCGAAATGTACTTCCAGGACCTAGGGAGATAGGGGCAGAGGGGTGGGGTGGGTAGAACAAAGGAGAGGGGGGTGGGGGGTGGAGGGGTCAGTTAGTAAACAAGGATGGAGAAAAGGAGGAGGAGTAATAACCATAGGAAAGGGAGTAGGAGGAGGTGGAGGGGGAGGAGACAACAGGGGAATAATGGGTAAGGAAGGGAGGGGTGGGGGTGGGGGTACGTCGGGACTAAGTAGGGGAGGAGCGGGAGGGGGAGGCAGGTGCAGTGGGGGGGGTCAGGTAAGAGGTGACAGCAGACGCAAATAATCGTTCGAACCGAAAATGAGAAAAGAAAGACGACAGACAGGGGTAATGGGGGGGGGTTAGGAAGGAGATGGGGGAGGGAGGGAGGAGGAAGGAGGGAGATGGGGGGAGGAGGAGGAAGGAGGGAGATGGGGGGAGGGGGGAGGAAGGGAGGGAGACAGTGGAGGGAGGAGGGAAGGAGGGGAGATGGGGGGAGTGGGGAGGAGGAAGGAGGGAGATGGAGGGAGGGAGGAGGATGGAGGGAGATGGAGGGAGGGGCAAGGAGGAAGGAGGGAGATGGGGGGGAGGAGGGAGGAAGGAGGGAGATGGAGGGAGGGAAGAGGCAGGAGGGAGATAGAGGGAGAGAGGAGGAAGGAGGGAGGGAAGAGGGAAGAGGGAGAGAGGAGGAAGGAGGGAGGGAGGAGGAAGGAGGGGAGATAGAGGGAGGGAGGAGAAGGAGAGAGACAGAGGGAGGAGGCAGCGTGAGGGGGTGAGTGAGGGAGAGAGTGCGAGAGGGGGGCGGAGGGAGTAACAGAGGGTTAGGTAAAGGGAGGAGAGGAGAGAGACAGAAAGGAAGAGAGGGGGAAAGCAAGATGGAGAAATAAAAGGGAGAGGGATAGGGAAAGGGAAAGGGAAAAAGAACGGGGAGATGGAGAAGAAAGACGGAGAGGGAGAGGGAAATGGGAAGGGAGGGAGGGAAAGAGAGAGAGAGAGACACACACACACAGAGAGGGCTGAAGGGAGGGAATGAGGGAGAGGGGAGAGAGGGAGAGGGGAAGGGAGAGAGAGGGAGAGGGGAAGGGGGAGAGAGGGAGAGGGGTGGGGAGGGGGAGAGAGGGAGAGGGCAGGGAGGGGAGAGAGGGAGAGGGGGTGGGGAGGGGGAGAGGAGAAGGGGAGAGGGGGAGAGAGGGAGAGAGGGGGAGGGGAGAAGACAGTGAGACAACAACTTTGGAGGTGGAGGGAGGAAGGGGCGACATTTGTAGCCGAGTTAAGAAGTGATGGATGAGGTGGACACGCAGCGGGTATATACTGTGTTGGGGGGAGGGGGAGGGGGAGGGGGAAGGAAGGGCAAAAAGGAGGAGGCAGAGAAATAATAATAATAATAATAATAATAATAATAATAATAATAATAATAACAATATTAATATAATAATAATGATAATAAAAATAATAATAATAATAATAATAATAATAATAACAATATTAATATAATAACAACAACAACAACAACAATAATAATAACAATAATAATAAAACATAGCGAAGACCTGCAAGAGGAAAGGAGAAGAGAAGGAAAAAGGAGGAGGAGGAGGAGGAAGAAAGACGCGGGAGAGAAAGACTGATACACTAAACGAAACGCGAAAAAAAAATTATCTCGCAAATTGAAGAAAAAAATGATTAAAAAAAAAACGGGAGAACAACACGAAGACCGCTAAAACCCGCGAGAATGGAAGAACGCGAGATAAACAAAGAGAAAGAAAGGCATCCGATTGGCTTAGCAGCGGACAGGTAAGAAGAGCGAGAGAGAGAGAGAATAAAGCAGGTAACAGGTGAGACGGATTCCGATAACGAAATTACCTTTCTTAAACCCCCCCCCACTTCTAATACTCCACCCCCCGCGGCTATGCGAGGATGGGGAGGGAGGGAGGGGGAGGAGGAGGGGGGGGGGAGGAGGGAGGAGGAGGCAGTCGAGGAGGGAGAAGGGGGAGGGGGAGGAGAGGGAGAGGGAGGAGGGAGTGGAGAGGGAGCCGGGGAGGGGAGGGAGGGGAGAGGGAGGAGAGGGGGAGGGAGAGGGGGAGGAGAGGGAGATGGGGAGGGGAGAGGAGAGGGGGAGAGGAGAGGGAGAGGGGGGAGGGAGAGGAGAGGGAGAGGGGGGAGGGAGGGAGGGGGAGAGGAAAGAGTGGGGAGGAGGAAAAGGAGAGGGAGAGGGGGAGGGAGGGGGAGGGGGGAGAGGGAGAGGGGGGAGGAGGAAAAGGAGAGGGAGAGGGGGAGGGGGGGAGATGGGGAGGGCGGAGAGCAAGAGAAGAGGGAGGAGGGAAGGGGTGGTAATGGGGAGGAGATAGAAAGAGTTAGGAGGAGAGAAGAAGAAGAAGCAACAAGGCAATAATAAAATGGATGAACATTTTAGTTATTGTTTCTTTAGTAATCTTTTCTTTCCCTTTTTTCTTATGCCATTCTTCATATCATTGTTATTTTCTTTCTTTCTCCCTTCTTCTCTTCTAATCATCCCTTCCACTACCTTATTCTCCTCTCTTTATCTTTATCTCTCCTTCTCATCGCCTCTTTCAACAAAAACAACTACTAAACAATAACGTGTAACTTTTTAACAAATGAATGAAAATATGAATGAGTTATGGGAGAATGAATGAAAACTGTTGGTAGTGTTAATAACATGCGACACAAATTACAATTATAATTTCAATTACAATATCACAGTATATCACAAGACAATAATAATAACAAAGATAGCATTAACAATTTTATATGGCATCAACAAAATACAATTTTACCAACTTCTAACAACGATGACGTCAACAATAACAAGAATAACAATAACAACATCTTGCGCAATTTAATACAAGGTTCGAAGTCTAAAAAGCGAAGAATCGAACATATACAAAGAAGCTGACACTGAAGTCGAGCGAGCGATCCGAACGCGGGCAGGTTTGCCGAGCAGGAGCTGCGGGAAGATCGAGTCATCCCGGGCACGGCGCTCGGGAAGCACATGTACGGACGCACGCACGTTCTCTTTCTCTCTCTCTATCTATCTACCTCTCTCTCTCTCTCTCATACACACACACAAAGTAAAAGCAAAAAGATACAGGGAAAAAAAAGAGAAAATATAATGAAAAGAAGGGGAAAAAGAGCGAGAAAGGACAAAAAACGACGCTTCAGTTTGGAGTTCCTGCACGTTCAGGCGCCTTGACCTTACGCCGTGGCGAGCTGACCTTGCCGACGCAGGTGGATTGACCTTGCCGATCCAGGTGAACTTGCGGGCGGCGCGGACTCGGCTCCGGCCTTGCAGTGCGCCTTTCGCGAACCGCTGCGGGTGACCTTGTCCGACGGGGAGGCTTGACCCCGGCCACGGCGACGGCTCCCTTGACCTCTGAGCGTCGCAAAGTGGGAAAAAATGTTCGATTAAACCCGCGTGTGATTTACTCTTTCCCTCGCGGTCTCTCTCTTTCTCTTCCTCTCTCTTTTTTTTCGCTTCCTTCTCCCTCTTTATTCCTTCTCACCTCCTCCTTCTAGCTTCTCCGTTTCCTACCCTCTCTCCCTTCCCTTCTTCATTCACTCCTTTGTCCGCTCCCACTCCCTCCCCCTCCCTCTCCCTCTTCCCCTCCCACCCATCATCTCCTCCCTCCCTCTCCCTCTCCCTTTCCCTCCTCCCTCCCTTTCTCCCTCTCCCACCCATCATCTCCTCCTTCCCCCTCCCCTCTCCTCTCCCTTTACGACCCCTCCCTCCCTCCCTCTCCCTCTCCCTCCCCTTCTTCCCCCCTCCCACCCATCATCTCCTCTCTCCCCCTCCCTTCCTCCCTCCTCCCTCCCTCTCCCTCTTCCTCCCCTTCTCCCCCTCCCACCCATCATCTCCCTCTCCCTCTCCCATTCCCTCCCTTCTCCCTTCTCCCTCCCCCTATAAACCCACCGAAATCCGAACGCGCTGTGAATAAAGAAGGAAAATCAATAAAATACCTTTGACGCAGACCACGCCCACGCGAACATACCTGCAGAGAGAGAGAGAGAGAAAACACATTAATAATGAACAGTAAACAAAGAGACAATAATTCACAGAGAAAAAGATGACAAATAAGACATTGATATATATTTATGCATGTATATGTGTATATATATTATATATATATTATATATTATATATATATATATATATATATATATATATATATATATATATATATATATATGTATGTATGTATGTATGTATGTATGTATGTATGTATGTATGTATGTATGTATGTATGTATGTATGTATATGTATGTATGTATGTATGTATGTATGTATGTGTATATATATATATGTATATATAAATATATAAATATATATATTTATATATATATATATATGCATGTATGTATGTATGTATGTATGTAGAAAGAAAAAGAAATGTAAAATTTGTATGTATATATATATATATATATATATATATATATATATACATATATATATACATATATATATACATATATATATACATATATATATATACATATATATACATATATATATATATATATATATATATATATATATATATATATATATATATATATATATATATATATATACACGGTCAATAAAATCAAAATATTCATTGATCGGAGATTTAGAGGAATAAATAAAATGAAAAATAAACACAATAGAACAAAAAATTAAAAAACATCTAAAAAATACATCAAATCCTACGAAGCCGACCGGCCTCTGCTCTCGGGCGTGTGGGCGTGCGGGCGTGCACAAGCTCCGCGGAGAGAATATTAGGCGGAAAATCCCTCTCGGAGCCGGAACCAGATCTCAGACCCAACCCCCCGCCCACCCCCGCCCACGCCCACGCCGACGCCCAAGACTCTATCGAGATGGACTCAGAGCCCGCATTCCCGACCGACCGATCGGTCTTCTCTCACACGCCTTCCCCCCCCCCCCCACCTTCCTTCCTTCCACGCACATCTCCTCCTCCTCTTCTTCGTCTTCGTCTTCCGCACACATCACTCTTTCTTTCTCCTTCCTCCTCCTCCTCTTCCTTCTTATTCTTCCTTTTCCTCCTCTTCCTTCTTCTTCCTTTTCTCCTCCTTCCCCACACATCACTCCTTTCTCTTTCCTCCTCCTCCTCTTCTTCCTTCTTTTCCTTTTCTCCTTCTTCCACACACATCACTCCTTCTTTCTCCTTCCTCCTCCTCTTCCTTCTTCTTCTTCTCCTCCTCCTCCTTCCACACACAT
The DNA here is from genome assembly GCF_042767895.1 of Penaeus vannamei. Classification (NCBI taxonomy): domain Eukaryota; kingdom Metazoa; phylum Arthropoda; class Malacostraca; order Decapoda; family Penaeidae; genus Penaeus; species Penaeus vannamei. Next base: position 10,678 of record NC_091577.1, read on the forward strand.
CACTCTTTCTTTCTCCTTCCTCTTCCTCCTCTTCCTTCTTCTTCTTCCCTTTCTCCTCCTCCTCATTCCACACACATCACTGCTTCTTTCTCCCTCCTCTTCTCATTCTTAAGCCCCTTTGGTTACCTCCTTCCACACACCCTCCCCTCCCTTCCTTATAATCTCTCCCTCTCCCTCGTCTCCCTCTCGGCTCCCTTCTCTCCTCCATCCCGTATCCCTTTTTATTCTCTCCTCTCTTCTCCTTCCTCTCTACTCCGCCCCGCCATCGTTCCTTTTCCTATTCCTTTTCATTCGCAGATCCTTCGCATTTTTTATTCTTTATTTTCTTTGTCCTCATCTTCGAATTTGGGTAAGAGGGGAGGGGAGGGAAAAGGGGAAGGGGAGAAGAGAGGAAAGGAAAAGGTGGAAGGAAGAAGGGGAAGGAGAAAAGGGAAAAACAAAGGGAAGGAAAGAAAACAGGAAGACGCCAAAGGGAAGAGAATAAAAAACAACGAATGAAGGAGGAGGAGGAGGAGACGAAGCAGAAGGAGGAGGAGGACGAGTGTGACATTTAAAGAAAAAGGGGAGAAGATAAAAAAGATGAGAGATAAAGGAAAGAGAAACGAATGAAAGGAAAGGGAAAGGAATAACAGAAGAAATAAAGAGGAGAGAAATAAAGGAGAGAAGAAGAGAAAGACGAGAAAAAAGGAGAGAAGAAAGAAGATGGGAGATAGCAGAGAGACGAGAGAAAGGAGGGGGGAAGAGGGAGAGAGGGGGAGCGGGGTGGAGAGTGGCGGAGGAGGGGGAGGGAGGGAAGGAGGGAGGGGTGAGGAGGGAGGGTTGAGACCATTACTGTCCCCTCCCTTCCCCTCTACCCCCCACCCCCTCAACACTTACGGGACAATTAGAAGAAAATTACACGAACAACTCCTGGGCGAAAACACCCCCTCCCCCCCCATTTACACCCCTCCCTACTCTCCCCCCATTTCCCCCCTCCTCCCTTCCCCCTCTTCTCCCCTTACTCTCTCCCGATGCCCCCCCCCCCAAGGTTTCGGTCACCCTACCCTGAGGGCATCAGAGAAGTGCCCGTAGGATACACACGCTGCCCCAGGGAAGAGGAGGAGGAGGAGGAGGAGGAGGAGGAGGAGGAGGAGGAGGAGGAAGAGGAGGAGGAGGAGGAAGAGGAAGAGGGTGAGGAGGAGGGAGGAGGAGGAGGAGGAGGAAGAGGAGGGAGGGGGAGGAGGAGGAGGGAGGAGGGAGGGAGGGAGGAGGAAGAGGGTGAGGAGGAGGGTGGAGGAAGAGGGTGAGGAGGGAGGAGGAGGGAGGAGGAGGAGGAGGAAGAGGAGGAGGGGGAGGAGGGAGGAGGGGAGAGGAGGAGGAGGAGGTGAAGAATGAGAAAGAAGAAATAGATAGGGATAAACAGATAGATAGATAGATAGACAGATAGATAGACAGATAGATTGACCGACTGACGAATAGACAGACTGGCAGAGCGAGAGAGAAGACAGAGAGGAAATAACAAAGTAAAGACAACAACATAAAAAAAACAACCGTCCAAGAAGAAAGAAACGAAAGATAAGGAAAAAAAAAGAAAGAAAAAAAAAAGAAAAAAAAGAAAAATTGCGGACAAACCCAACACCCGCAAATTCAATGACCTCCAGGGCCAGAGAGAGAGAGAGAGAGAGAGAGAGAGAGAGAGAGAGAGAGAGAGAGAGAGAGAGAGAGAGAGAGAGCAGAGAGAGAGAGAGAGAGAGAGAGAGAGAGAGGAAGAAAGAGAGAGAGAGAGAGAGAGAGAGAGAGAGAGAGAGAGAGAGAGAGAGAGAGAGAGAGAGAGAGAGAGAGAGAGAGAGAGAGAGAGAGAGAAACTGAGAGAGACAGTCGCCGCATTGGTCACTCCCGCTGCTGTTGAAGGACTCAAGGCAAGATGAGCAGAGGGGGAGGGGGAGGGAGGGGAGAGGAGGAGGGAGGGAGGAGGAGGAGGAGGAGGAGGAGGAGGAGGAGGAGGAGGGAGTATAATAATAATAATAATAATATGTGTGTAATAATAACTAATAATAATAATGATAATGAATGGTAATGATAATGATAATAGACAACAACAATAATAATAACAACAATAATAATAACAATAATAATAATGAGGAAAAGAAAACGAGGAGGCAGCGGAGGAGGGGGTGGTGAGGAGGAAGAGAGAGGGGACGGGGAGAGGAGTTGGAGGAGGAAGAGCTTAGGAGGAGGGGTGAGGGCGCCAGGGAGCAAAGGGAGGGGTGTACGGGGGGGGGGGAGAGGGATGGGAGGGAGTTGCTAGGACCCTACAGGTATATACTGGTTGGACAGGTGCACCAGGGCCCGGGGGTGGGGGTTGGAGGAGGGGAGTGGGGGAGAGAAGGACGGATGCGTTGGTGCCGGGAGGTAACAAGGAGTGGAGAGCGAACAGGTGGAGGGGCGAGGAGGGAGGAAGAAAAGGAGGAGGAGCGAGGAGGAGGAGGGGAGGGAGGAAGGAAAGGGAGGAGGAGGGAGGGAGGGGAGGAAAGGAGGAAGGAAGGAAGAAAAGGAGGAGGAGGAGGAGGGAGGAGGAGGAAGGGGAGGAAGAAAAGGAGGAGGAGGGGAGAGAGGAAGAGGAGGAGGAGGAGGAGGATATTAATAAGAAAAAAAATAAGAAGAAGAGGCAGGAGAAGATCACGGCGAGCGAAAATCATCGGACGAAAAAAAAAAACGAAAAACAAAATAAAGGAAAAAAAAACAATAAAACACGACTTAAAAGACAGAGAGAAGACGAAGAAAACCAACACCGAGAAGCGGCCAAACCGAGCGAGCGAGGCCCCGGCGGCTGACCCCCCGGCCGAGGCGCGGAGGGCACCGTCGGCCGCGGATAATTGACCTGTGTAGCTCCCCCGCGTGTGATTCCGGCGTCCCCCGAGCACACAGGGGCTCCATTACACCGCCATGATCTCCGTCCCCCCCCACACCCCCTCCACAGACATACCCTCCCCCCCCCCTCTCCCCTGTTTCACACACATACCCACCTATCACCTCTACTCCGCTGCCCCTCTACACGCCACGTAGCCCCCTCATCCCCCCCTCCCCCCCTCTCCACACACATACCCCCTCTCCCCTCCTCCCTCTCCACTACATATACCCCCCTCTCCCTCTCTCCACACATGCACCCACCCCCTTCTCCCCTCCTCCTCCTCTCCACACATATACCCCCCCTCTCCACCTCTCCACTGCCTCTGTACCCCCTCTTCCCCCTCCCCCTCTCCACACACATACCCCCTCTCTCCCCCTCCCCCTCCCCCCTCTCCCACACACATACTCCCCTCTCACCTCCCCCTCTCGACACGCATATCCCCCTCTTCCCCCCTCCACCTCTCCACACATACCACCCCCCTCTCACTTCTACTTCCCCTCCCCCTCCCCGCCCCTGCCCGATGCTCCTCTCCATCACGCGCCCGCGTTTTCCCATAGAGAGGCTCCCGGGGCATCGTCGAGGCGCAGAGGGCATCGTAAGAAAGTTCCCTGGGTATCCCGAGGCTAAGCGGGTAGGGGGTCTCGCGCCGCACGGGATAGGGGGAGGGAGAGGGATGGGAGGGGGAGGGGGAGGGATGGGAAGGGGAGGGGGAGAAGGAAGGGGAGGGATGGGAAGGGGGAGGGATGTGAAAGGGGAGGAGGAGGGGGAGGGATGTGAAGGAGGAGGAGGGATGTGAAGGAAGGAGGAGGGATGAAGGAGTGGAGGGGAGGAGGGAGGGAGGGGAGGAGGAGGAGGAGAGGAGGGATGGGAAGGGGGAGTGGGAGGAGGGGGAGGGGATGGGAAGGGGGAGGGGGAGAGGGAGGAGGATGTGGATGGGAAGGGGGAGGAGGGAGGAGGGGGAGGGAAGGAGGAGGGGAGGAGATAGGATAAATAGACAGGCATGAGAGACAGAGAGAGGTATAAAAGACAGGAAAATCCAGCCACAGATCAAACAAAAATGGAATGTCACGAAAAATACAGGATAAAACACAACAAAAAAAGAAAAGAAAAAAAAACATGAAGAAACGCAAAAAGAACGAGAATAAAACTAAAAAAAGCTAAGTCAAAAGACACAAAAACAAAACAAACGACCAACGAAAAAGAAATGACGAAAAATAAAACACGAACACAAAATAAACGAAAAAAAACAAGAAAAGAGAAAAACGGAAGAAAACTAAAGACAAACGCCATAAAACAAAAACACTCAAAACAACAACAACAGGAAAACAAAAGAAAAAGAACGAAAAGAAAAACAAAAAAAAACAGGAAAACAAAGAAAAAAGTCCGAAAAGAAAAACGAAAAAAAAAAGATAAACAAGAAAACAAAGAAAAGA
>NC_091577.1:20000-26387 GCF_042767895.1 Penaeus vannamei
TTTTTTTTAATTATATAAGACGATTGATATACAAGATATAAGCTTACGTTAATCATTTCCTCTCAATTCTTTCTCTCCCTTCCTCTCTTTCTCCTCCCCCGTCTCCCTCTCTCTCTCTTTCTCCCTCTCCCTCTCTCTCTCTCTCTTTCCCCTCTTTCCTCTTTCTCTCTTTCTCCCCTCCCTCTCCTCCCTCTCCTTCTTTCTCCCTCTCCTCTCTCTCTCTCCTTCCCATCTCTCTCTCTCTCTCCTCTTTCCCTCTCGCTTCTGCCTCTCTCTTTCGCCCTCCCTCTCCCTCTCTCTCTTCTCCTCCCCTCCCTCCCTCTCTCTCTCTTTTTCTCTTTCTCCACTCCTCTCCCTCTCTCTCTCTCTCTTCCCTCTCCCTTTTTCTCTCTTTCTCCCTCCCTCTCGCCTCTCTCCCTCTCCCTCTCTCTGCTTTCCTCTCCTTCTTTCTCTCTTTCTCCTCTCTCTCTCTTTCCCTCTCCTCCTCTCTCTTTCTCCCTCCCACTCTCTCTCTCTCTCTCTCTCTTTCCTCTCTTCCCTCTTTTCTCTTTCTCCCTCCACCCTCTCCCTCTCTCTCTCTTTCCCTCTCTCTCTTCTTCTCTCCTCTTTCTCCTTCCCTCTCCTTTCTCTCTTTCTCTCCTTTCCTCTCTCTCTCTCTTTCCTCTCTCTCTTTCTCCCTCCCTCTCCCTCTCTCTTCCTCTTTCTCCCTCTCCTCTCCTTTTCCCCTCTCCTCCTTCTTTCCCTCTTTCTCTCTTCCCTCTCCCTCTCTCTCTTTCCTCTTGCTCTCCCTCTCTCTCTTTTCCCTCTCCCTCTTTTTTCTCTTTCTCCCTCCACTACCATACCTCTCTACTCTTCTCCTCCTCCTTCTTTCTCTCTTTCTCCTTCCCTCTCTCTCTCTCATCCTCTCTTTCTCTCTTTCTCCTCCCTCTCCTCTCTCTCTTTCTCTCCTACTCTCACTTCTTTCTCTCTTTCTCCCTCTCTCTCTTTGCCCTCTCTCTTTCTCTCTCTTTCTCCTTCCCTCTCTCTCTCTCATCCTTCGAAATGCTTCAAACTTCATCCTTACTTTCTCCAACTAGCCGATTCTTTAACTTCAGCTCTTTCCATGATTCTTCTTTTATCTCTTTCCCTCCTTTCTTTCACCTTTTCTCCTTCCCTTCCTCTACCTCAACTTCCCTCCCTCCTTCCCATCCATCTATCCATCTTTCCATCACACTCTCCCTTTTCCCTTCCACCATCTATCCAGCCTCTAACTAACTCCTTCTCCTGCCTCCTTCCACATCCTCATCCATCCATCTTTCCCTTTTTCACTTCCCTCCCTCTTTCCGCCATACTGCTTCCCTCTTTTCCTCCTCTTTTCCTTCCTTTCTTCCTTCCCTCTTTCTCCTTCACTATTCTCCTCTTCCGTCCCTCCCCTTCCTCCATCTTTCTCTCACACTCTCCCTTTTTTCCCTCCCTATTTATTTTCCTCCCTCCATCCATCCTTCCCTTACACTCTCTCTCTTTCCCTCTATCCTCTCTTTCCCTCTATCCTTCCCTCCCTCCCTCCCTCCCTCCTTCTCTCCCCTCTTCACCCCATCCTGCACCTGAGACTGTGCAGCCTCAAGCACACAAAAGGGTATGAATGGAAGCATAAAAAGGAAGGGGAGAAAGGAGGAGAATGGAGAAAGGGGAGAGAAAGGGTTGAACGAAGGGTGAAGAGAAAAGGGAGAGAAGAGGAGGAGAGAATAAAGCGGGTGGAGGGGGGTACAGGAGAAAGGGAGATGGGATGATAGAATGTGTGTGTGTGTGTGTGTGTGTGTGTGTGTGTGCGTGTGTGTGTGTATGTGTGTGTGTGTGTGTGTGTGTGTGTGTGTGTGTGTGTGTGTGTGTGTATGTTTGTGTGTGTGCGTATGTATGTGTATGAGTGTATATGTGTATGTATGAGTATATGTGTGTGTATGTGTGTATATGTGTTGCATGTGTTTGTACGAGTGCGTATTTATATGTAGTGTGTGTGTATGTCCGTGTGCACACTTTCATCTGCCCGTCATCTATCATCTATCTACGCTATCACACGCACAGATGTGTAAATATATGATATACATATTATATATACATTTATCATAAAATATATACTTATACATAATATATATATATATATATATATATATATATATATATACATACATATATATATATATATATATATATATATATATATATATATATATATATATATATATATATAATATGTATATATATAATATGTATATATAAAACATTTATATATATATATACATATATACATATACATATACATATATATACATACACACACACATTCATTCTCCTCCTCCGTGCCCAGTGATGACCACGTGCACTGCCTCCCTCCCATCCCCCCCCTCCCCCGTCGCCTCCCAAGCAGCGGTCGGGGACCATTTCCTCCGCTTCGTTTAAATCCCCAACGGTCGGTCCCGTTTCCGGCCGCGACGAAGTCAGCGTTCGTGTGCGGGACGAAACGCGTTCGAGTAAGGCGCGAATGCGGGTCAAACTGTAGGTTAAACTGTGGCTTGAACTGTGGGTTAGACTGTGGGTCAAACTGTGGGTTAAGCTGTGGGTCAAGCTGTGGCTTGAACTGTGGGTTAAGCTGTGGGTCAAACTGTGGGTTAAGCTGTGGGTCAAACTGTGGGTTAAACTGTGGGTCAAACTGTGGGTTAAACTGTGGGTCAAACTGTGGCTTGAATTGTGGGTTAAACTGTGGGTTAAACTGTGGGTTAAACTGTGGCTTGAACTGTGGGTTAGACTGTGGGTCAAACTGTGGGTTAAGCTGTGGGTCAAGCTGTGGCTTGAACTGTGGGTCAAACTGTGGGTTATACTGGGTTAAACTGTGGGTTAAGCTGTGGGTCAAACTGTGGGTTAAACTGTGTGTAAAACTGTGTCAAACTGTGGGTTAAACTGTGGGTCAAACTGTGGGTTAAGCTGTGGGTTAAACTGTGTGTCAAACTGTGGGTCAAACTGTGGGTTGAACGTGACACAAATGCTTTCACGTCTTTTCGAGCATTTTTTTCGTGCTTTTATAAAGATAGAATGTGAGAGAAAATACCCTAATTACCCTATATAAGTATCAGTTCATCAATATCTACTACTATTAATAATATCGATAACATTGAATATCATTACGGATAGTATTTAGCACAACGTTCATGCTATCGATCATAAAAAATGATAAAGATGATACGTAAACAATCATAAAATGATTAACAAAACACCAAACAAGTTAATGAACAGCAGCCGTTCCTTTTTCCCAATCTAGAACATTCCGAAATCCTCCTCATTCCACTGGAACAATGTGCGCGCCCGCGGGTAGGCTGCCCGCCGACGTGGAACAATTGTGCACGGATGGAAGCGGCAAGTATCACCTATTAAGCACTCTTACCTACTCCTATTACCATTATAGGACAGTTTCGCTAACGGAAACGCACGCCCAGGGAGATACCATTACAATCCACCATTACAATTAAGACCCAACCTGGTATAGCCTGAGAAACGGCTACCCATCCAGAGGTAGGCCTGTCTGTCTCTCAATTTCCCTCTCCCCCTCCCTCCCCCTTCCCCCTTCCCCCCGACGACTATTCAACTCAAAACGTTATCAAATAGCACAAAAAAACAACAACAATTGGGTTATGAATATCACTCTTACCCGACCAATGTATTTTTTTTTTTGCCCTACTTTACTTTCATTTGTTCTCTCTCTTTCTCTCTCTCTCACACACACACTCACTACTACGTATCGATTTCAACGGATTTCCGGAGAGTCGGTTATCAAATTCATATTGGGAACGAATTGTGTGTGATTTCTTTTACTTAATTCTACCGTTCGCGTTCAACTTACGTTTTTTTTCTTCTCCTTCTTCTTCTTCCTGGTAAAACAGGCTCCTGCACCTCACAACGGGACCAGGATTGCGCAAGTCGGCCGTTCTCAAAATTCACTCGATAATAAACAGTCACCAGTTCAACGTATAGTCAAATATACGTAGTGACAATGTAGAGTTGATAACGAGATCAATGATACACCATAAGAATAACAATGGTGGTGATAATGATAAAATATAATAATAATAACAATAATAATAATAATAATAATAATAATAATAATAATAATAGCAACAATAACAGTAATAATTATAATAACAATAATAATAACAACAATAATGATAATAATAATAATTAATAATTAATAAATAAATAAATTAGGCACTTCTTTTTGCAGAACTGTTTGTATTCCTGTCTGACACCGAGCACTTCTCAAGGGACACACTTCGAGAGAACTTATCCAGGACACACTCGGCGCCAAACTGAACTCATAAACGAATACACACACACACATACAGACGCACACACACACACGCACAGACACGTACACATCGTCGCAGCAGGTGCCACCCCCTTCCCCCCTTCCTTCCTACCCTCCTCCCCCCCACCCCCCGCCCCTAGCCCTTATGCCCACCCTCTTAAAGAGAAGTGGGAGGGGCGAACATCACCTCCGCGGGACAGTTTACCAGGAAGAACCGCCCCTTTAAACTCAACCTCCCCCTTTTCCTCCTCCTCCTCCTCCTCCTCTCCTCCTTTCTCCATTCCTTCTCCTTTTTCTCCTTTCTCTATTCCTTCTCCCTTTTCTCCTCTTCCTCCTTCTTCCCCATTCCTTCTCCCTTTTCTTCTTCTATTCCTCCTCCTCCTTCCCTACCTCCCTCCTCCTCTCCCACCCTACCAGTACGCGACCCCCCCCCCCACCCTCGACGGCCGTTGGAAGGGCGGTAACAGATAACTTCCTGTGGCAAGGCTTTTAAAAGTGCCGGGTCAACAAAGAGAGACAGAGAGAGACAGGCCGCTCTGCTCGCCGCTCGCGCTCTTTCTCTCGTGGTCTCTCTCTCTTTTTCTCTTTCTCTCTCCCTCTCTCGTGGTCTATCTCTCTTTTTCTTTCTCCCTACCTCGTGGTCTCTCTCTCTTTTTCTCTTTCTCTCTCTCTCTCTTTTTCACTCTTTTTCCTTCTTTCTTTCTCCCTTTCTCGTGGTCTTTCTCTCTCTTTTTCTCTTTCTTTTTCCTTCTTTCTCTCTCCCTTTCTCGTGGTCTCTCTCTCTCTTTCTCTCTCCCTCTCCCTCTCTCGTGGTCTTTCTCTCTTTTTCTTTCTCCCTCTCCCGTGGTCTCCCTCTCTTTTTCCTTCTTTCTCTCTCCCTCTCTCGTGGTCTCTCTCTTTTTCTCTTTCTCTCTCCCTCTCTGGTGGTCTCTCTCTTTCTTTTTCCTTCTTTCTCTCTCCCTTTCTCGTGGTCTCTCTCTTTTTCTCTTTCTCTCTCCCTTTCTCGTGGTCTCTCTCTATCTTTTTCTTTATTTCTCTCTCCCTCTCTCGAGGTCTCTCTCTCTCTTTTTCTCTTTCTCTCTCCCTCTCTCGTGGTCTCTCTCTATCTTTTTCTTTATTTCTCTCTCCCTCTCATATCTATCTTTCTTGAACTTCACTTGTCGTTTAATCTCTTTCCCTTTCTTTCTTTTTTTCTTTCTCATTCCCTCTGCCCCTCTTTTCTTTCTCTCTTTTCCATTCCTCTCCGCCTGCTTACCGCTCACGCTCTCTCCTCTTCTTCCCTTTTTTTCTCTCTTTCTACCTTTCTCTCGACCAAGTAACCGCTTTCTCTCTTTCTGGACCCCAACCTCCTGTTCCCTTCCTTTCTTCCTTTCTCCTTGTCTTTCTCTCTTTCTTCTCCCTTCCTGTGCATTCATCTTCCCACCGCAACCGATCTTGGTTTTTCCCGCCTTTGGAGTTTAAATGCCAGCGGGAGAGACAGAGGAAAAACGCATTGCGCAAAGTCCTTTTTTAGCTCAATTAAACCTCATCTGTTCATCTCGCTCTAAATTCATTTATTCATTTTTATTTTTTTCTTTCTTTCCTCGCGTTAATCTTGTATAATTATTATTTTTTTTGGTTTTGTTTTTGTTCCTTTTAAATGCAAACTAATTGCTGTCAACGCTCTGCTAAAATTATTTTTTGCGTGTTCTCATCCCATCTTTAAATTTAATTGAGAAATTGGGAGAGATAATAAGAATAGAAATAAAATTATTCTGCTCTCCTTTCCTAAGCACAGAGATTAACTTCAGCTTATATAATAAATGTATGATGAAAATAACAGCAATGGTTATAATAATAATAATAATAATAATAATAACAATAATAGTAGTAGTAGAAATAGAAATACAAGTAACAGTAGAAGTAAAAGTAACAATAATAAAGATCATGATATAATCATTATTATCATAATTATCATAATACCAATAACGATAACAACGCCAACATCATTATCATCAACGACAACAAAAATAACAACAATAATAATAACAATCATCATCATCATCATCATCATC
>NC_091577.1:44387-54387 GCF_042767895.1 Penaeus vannamei
CTCTCTCTCTCTCTCTCTCTCTCTCTCTCTCTCTCTCTCTCTCTCTCTCACACAGGGTGCCACCCACACAGACAGGGGAAGAACCGCCGCAAAAAAACCGCCAGCCACATATCTCAAAAGTTCAGGCAGCTCGACGTCCATCTTGTTTCTTGCGTCGCCCGAACTTCAACCTTCAAAGTCTCCAAATCTATTTATATACTCAACACGTCTTGTAGCTGTCACTCCTCCGGGGCGCCTTATCGCGATCGGAGAGTGATTACGGAGTGCGATCGGAAAGTGATTACGGAGTATGCGACGCCGAGACTCTCCTCCCTTGCGCACCGTACGCACTTTCTGCAGTGCAGGGTCGCAGGGTCAGCCGCTTTTCTCTTTCCCATTCCCTCACTCTCTCTCTACTGCCTTTTTCCTCTTTTCTCTTCCCCTTTCTCATCTCTCTCTCCCTCCTACCTTTTTCCTTTTTCACTTCCCCCTTCTCCTCTCTCTCACTTCTACCGTTTCCTCTTTCTCCCTCCTACCTTCTCCTCTTTCCTCTTCCCCTTCTCCTACCTCTTCCTCTTTCCTCTTTGCCATTCTCCTCTCTCTCCCTCCTACCTCTTCCTTTTTCCATTTCCCCAAACTACTCTTTCCTCTTGGCATGGCAGGTCTGGCTGTCATGCGGATCATAGAAATGTATGAGCATTATACCAAACGTCACATATACCATTATATAATACAATATGCATATATGTATATATGTATGCATGCATGCATGCGTGTATGTGTGTGTATGTGTGTGTGTGTGTGTGTGTGTGTGTGTGTGTGTGTGTGTGTGTGTGTGTGTGTGTGTGTGTGTGTGTGTGTGTGTGTGTGTGTGTGTGTGTGTGTGTGTGTGTGTGTGTGTGTGTGTGTGTGTGTGTGTGTGTGTGTGTGTGTGTGTGTGTGCGTATACTCATACTTATACTCATATACATACATACACACCGAAATTGTGTATAGCAACTCTAGATATACTTTCCTTCTTCCAATCTTGTGTATTCCTCATCCTTCCATCTCCACCTTCACCTTTTTCTTCCCCCTTCTTCCCTCCCTCCCTCCCTCCCTCTTTCTCCTCCTCCTCCACCTATTCTCCCTTTATACTCCACCTCCATCCCGCTCCCACCCCCTCCCTTCTCTTCTACCTGTTGCTCCTCCACCTACTCTTCCTACCCCATCTTCCCTCCTCTTCCACCTTCCCTCCCTCCATCTATTCTTCCTCCCCCACCTCCCCCTCCTCTTCCACCTGCCCTTCCTCCCCTCCTCTTCCACCTTCCCTCCCTCCATCTATTCTTCCTCCCCCACCTCCCCCTCCTCTTCCACCTGCCCTTCCTCCCCCTCCTCTTCCACCTTCCCTCCCTCCATCTATTCTTCCTACCCACCTCCCCCTCCTCTTCCACCTGCCCTTCCTCCCCCTCCTCTTCCACCTTCCCTCCCTCCATCTATCTTCCTCCCCCACCTCCCCCTCCTCTTCCACCTGCCCTTCCTCCCCTCCTCTTCCACCTTCCCTCCCTCCATCTATTCTTCCTACCCACCTCCCCCTCCTCTTCCACCTTCCCTCCCTCCATCTATTCTTCCTCCCCCCACCTCCCCCTCCTCTTCCACCTGCCCTTCCTCCCCCTCCTCTTCCACCTTCCCTCCCTCCATCTATTCTTCCTCCCCCACCTCCCCACTCCTCTTCCACCTGCCCTTCCTCCACCTGCTGCTCCTCCACCTGTTCCACTCTCGCGGCCGCTACCACACTCGCCTCCCTGACACCAAGCCGGACACAAACCAGATATGTTAGCCGGAGGGCGTGGTCGGCAACCGTCTCCTCCCCCCCCCCTCCCTCCTGCCCGCCCCCTCGTCCCTCCTTCCTGATGCCCCGATGCCCCTCGCGGTCTTCCCCTCCCTCTTCCTAGTTTATTCCACCTTCTCTCTCCCTCCTTCCTTTCTCTTTTTAGTAATGCGCTCCCTCACCTTCCCTCTTCCCTCCCTTCCCCCACCTTATTCTCCCATTCCTTCCCTCCCTTAAACCTCTCCCTCCCACGCGCCTCCTTCCCTTCCCTCCCCCCCCCCCCCCCCCTCCCCACGAACGTTCCCCAACTCCGCCCGTTCTGCTCCCCCTCCCGTTCGCCGTTTTCTTTACGCCCCCCAACCGAGGGTCAACTTTATTCTCTTCTCTGTTTCTTCTCTTTCTCTTGTCGGAATCACTGGGGACGGGAATCGCTGTGATGTGAGTGTCATGGGATTATCATTATTATCAGTAGTAGTAGTAGTAGCAGCAGCAATATTAGCAGTAGTAATAGTAATAGTAGTAGTAGTAGTAGATGTAGTAGTAGCAGTAGTAATAGTAATAATAATAATAGTAGTAGTAGTAGTAGTAGTAGTAGTAGCAGTAGAAGAAGAAGTAGCAGTAGTAGTAGTAGTAGTAATAGTAGTAGTAGTAGTAGAAGTAGAAGTAGAAGTAGAAGTAGAAGTAGAAGTAGAAGAAGAAAAAGAAGAAGTAGCAGTAGCAGCAGTAGTAGTAGTAGTAGAAGAAAAAGAAGAAAAAGAAGAAGTAGCAGTAGTAGTAATAGTAGTAGTAGTAGTAGAAGTAGAAGAAAAAGAAGAAAAAGAAGAAGTAGCAGTAGCAGCAGTAGTAGTAGTAGTAGAAGAAAAAGAAGAAAAAGAAGAAGTAGCAGTAGTAGTAGTAGTAGTAATATCAGCTGCAGCAGTAATGCTATTGATACCTATAACGGCCATTACCTTGACAATGATAATCACAATAACGAATGATGACAACAACGATGACTATGACAACATAAAAGACAAACATTAGCTGAAAACCGAACACCAACAGCCTCTATCACCAACACCAACAAACACCAACAAAAAAACGCACGATAACGGGAATACAACAACACCAACCGACACAACAAATACAATACCAACCGACACAACAAATACAACACCACCACCGACACAACAAATACAACACCACCACCGACACAACAAATACAACAACACCATCTGACACAACAAATACAACAACACCAACCGACACAACAAATACAACACCACCACCGACACAACAAATACAACAACACCAACCGACACAACAAATACAACACCACCACCGACACAACAAATACAACAACACCAACCGACACAACAAATACAACAACACCAACCGACACAACAAATACAATACCAACCGACACAACAAATACAACAAATACAACAAGAACAAGAACCGAACCGCACTTGTTTCTACACTGTGTACACGAGGACACACTTTTCTACAACACCTGCATCGCACACCTGTGGGGCCGTCTCGACGCCAGCTGTTGTCCCTGGGTCGGTTTTGTCTGTAAGCACACGGGTGGATAGGTGGATGGGTGGAGGGGTGGGTGGATAGATAGATGGATAGGTGGGTGGATAGATAGATAGATGGATAGGTGGATGGATGGAGGGGTGGGTGGATAGACAGACGGATAGATGGATATATAGATGGATGTACGAGTAGGGGGGTGGGTGGGTGGGTGGATGGGTGGATGGATGGATGGGTGGATGGATAGATAAACAGATAGATGGATGGGTGGATGGATGGATAGATAGATAGATGGATGGGTGGGTGGATAGACAGATAGATGGATGGGTGGGTGGATAGACAGATATATGGATGGGTGGTTGGATAGATAGACAGATAGATGGATGGATGGGTGGGTGGATGGATAGATAGACAGATAGATGGATATATAGATGGATGTACGAGTAGGTGGGTGGGTGGATGGGTGTATAGATGGAGGGGTGGGTGGATATATAGACAGATAGATGGATGTACGGGTAGGTGGGTGTGTGGGTGGGTGGATGGATGGATAGATAGGTAGATAAATAGATGGATGGGTGGATGGATAGATAGGTAGATAAAATAGATGGGTGGGTGGATGGATAGATAGGTAGATAAATAGATGGATGGGTGTATGGATAGATAGGTAGATAAATAGATGGATGGGTGTATGGATAGATAGGTAGATAAATAGATGGGTGGGTGTATGGACAGATAGGTAGATAAATAGATGGATGGATAGATAGGTAGATAAATGGATGGATGGGTGGATGGATAGACAGGTAGATAAATAGATGGATTGGTGAATGGATAGACAGGTAGATAAATAGATGGATGGATAGATAGGTAGATAAATGGATGGATGGATAGATAGGTAGATAAATAGATGGATGGATAGATAGGTAGATAGATAGATGGATGGATAGATAGGTAGATAAATAGATGGATGGATAGATAGGTAGATAGATAGATGGATGGATAGAGAGATAGGTAGATAAATAGATGGATGGATAGATAGGTAGATAAATAGATGGATGGGTGTATGGATAGATAGGTAGATAAATAGATGGATGGATGTATGGATAGATAGGCAGATAAATAGATGGATGGATGGATGGATAGATAGATAGATAGATAGACAAACTGACTGAGACAAACACACAGACCCAGACAGAAAGACAGACAGAGGGGAGGGGAGGAGGGACAGGATGACGAAAGGAGGCGAATGGGCGGGCCGGGATGCCTGCACGTTGACTGTGGGCGTGTGGAGTGGGCGGGGAAAGGGCGGAGAGATAACATAACTCGGCGTGGGCGGGGCCGAGGAAGACGAACAGGTCGAGGAGGAGGAGGAGGAGGAAGAGGAGGAAGAGGAGGAGGAGGATAAAAAAGAAACAGCAGAAGAAAAGGGAAAAGCAAAGGAAGAGAATGAAGCGAAATGGAAGAAGTAGAGAGAGAGGCGAGAGGAAAAGAGAGAGAAGAGGAAAAAAGTGAAGGAAGAAGAGCAGGTAGAAGACTTACTGTCGGAGGCGGGGGTTAGAAGCGCGGTGGACAGAGTGGAAGAAAGAAGAAGAAAGAAAGAAAGAAAAAAGAAAGAAAAAAAGGAAGAAATAAAGAAAAAAAGAAGAAAGAAAGAATGAAAGAAAAAAGAAAGAAAGAAAAAAGAAGAAAGAATGAAAAAAGAATGAAAGCAAGGAAAAGAAAAGAAGAAGAAAGAAAAAAGAAAGAAAAAAAGAAGAAAGAAAGAAAGAAGAAGAAAAAAAGGGTGTCGCCAAATTCACTTCTCGATTATTCCCTATTCCACGCAACACCTTTTTTTTTTCTCTCTCACTTTTATCCCCATCTCCGTACGTCATGGATAAGCATTCGCGTTATTGGGCGTTAATTCATTCATAAATTTGCATATCCATTCATTACGTTTCGCTGCCAAAGACGAAGTCCCGGATCTGCTGTCGCGCACACATGTAAACACTCGCATACCCCCCCCCCCCCCCTCTTTCTCTCTCTCCCTCTCTTTCTTTATTCTCTCTCTCTATCTATCTATTTCTCTCTCTCTATCTGTCTCCTCTATCTATTGCTTTCAACCTCTCTTTATTTTTTTTTCTTCTCTCCCTCTCTCTCTTTCTCTGTTTTTTTTATCTTTGTTTCTTCTCTCTCTCCATCTATTTATTTCTCTCTCTATTTATCGCTTTCTCTCTCCCTCTCTTTCTTTCTTTCTTCTCTCTCTATCTCTCTCGTCTATCTATCGCTTTCTCTCTCTGTCTGTCTCTGTCTGTCTCTCTCTCGCTCTCTCTCTCTCTCTCCCTCCCTCCCTCTCTCTCTCAACATGTAAACACCGAAAGACTGACGAACAAAAAACGGAAATGCTACGCCGCCTGAGGAGGAGGAACACCCGGGTGCTGTCTCCCAAAAGAGGGTGAAGGGGGGGGGGTTGGGCACTGGGCACGGGAGGGCAAGGAAAGGGAGGGGTAGGCCGGAAAAGGAGAGAGGGAGAGAGAGAGGGAGGGAGGGAGGGAGGGAGAGAGAGAGGGAGAGAGAGAGAGAGAGAGAGAGAGAGAGAGAGAGAGAGAGAGAGAGAGAGAGAGAGAGAGAGAGAGAGAGAGAGAGAGAGAGAGAGAGAGAGGGAGAGAGAGAGAGAGAGAGGAGAGAGAGAGAGAGGAGAGGGAGAGAGAGGAGAGAGAGAGAGAGAGGGAGAGAGAGAGAGAGAGAGAGAGAGAGAGAGAGAGAGAGAGAGAGAGAGGGAGAGGGAGAGGGAGAGGGAGAGAGAGAGAGAGAGAGAGAGAGAGAGAGAGAGAGAGAGAGAGAGAGAGAGAGAGAGGGAGAGGGAGAGGGAGGGAGGAGGAGGGAGGAGAGAGAGGGAGAGAGAGAGAGAGAGAGAGAGAGAGAGAGAGAGAGAGAGAGAGAGAGAGAGAGAGAGAGAGAGAGAGAGAGAGAGAGAGAGAGAGAGAGAGAAGAGAGAGAGAGAGAGAGAGAGAGAGAGAGAGAGAGAGAGAGAGAGAGAGAGAGAGAGAGAGAGAGAGAAGAGAGAGAGAGAGAGAGAGAAGAGAACTGGAAGCAAAATAGTGAGAAAAGAGAAAAGGGAGAAACAAAGAAAACAAAAGACAGGGGAGGCGGGCCTCTAATACCCTCCACCTCCCCCTCTCTTCCCTCACTCCTTCATCTCCTTCTTCTTCTCCTTCTCCACCCCCCACTCCCGCTCCTTCTCCACCCCCCCTCCCGCTCTTCTCCTCCTCCCCCTCCCTCCCTCCCTCTCTCCTCCTTCTCCTTCCCTCCTCCTCCCCCTCCCTCCTCCTTCTCCTTCTCCTTCTCCTTCCCTCCTCCTCCTCCTTCTCCTTCCCTTCCCTCCCTCCTCCTTCTCCTACTCCTTCCCTTCCCTCCTCCTCCTCCTTCGCCCCCACTCCAGACAAGACGGTTCCTGCGGCAACATGTTTTCGCGGCCGGAAGCACCCGCGAGTCGGCAGGAATGCGCAGACAAAGACGAGATAAGAATGGCGAAAGAGAGAGAGAGAGAAAACATATAAAGAATATACATGAAATATAGAGATGGTAATAACAGCGACAGTAATAATACCAACGGTAATGATTATCATAATGGTACTCCTATTACTACTACCACTATTAACACAATACAACAAATAACAAAAAAATATGAAAAGCAACAACAACAACGACGACGAAGACGATGACGACAATGAAGACGATCCCGACGACAACCCCGCTGCCAGTCCGAAGAAGAGGGAGACAAATCGAACGCCCTTTTAAACGGAATTCCTTTCAAAAGCAAAATTCCCGATGACAGGGCGATGGGGTGAAAGGGAGAAGGTGAGGGTGCAAGGGAGAAGGTGAGGGTGCAAGGGAGAAGGTGAGGGTGCAAGGGAGAAGGTGAGGGTGCAAGGGAGAAGGTGAGGGCGCGAGGAGAGGTGAGGTGCAGGGAGAAGGAGAGGGTGCGAGGGAGAAGGTGAGGGTGCAAGGGAGAAGGTGAGGGTGCAAGGGAGAAGGTGAGGGCGCACGGGAGAAGGTGAGGGCCCAAGGGAGAAGGTGAGGGTCCAAGGGAGAAGGTGAGGGTGCAAGGGAGAAGGGGAGGGTGCAAGGGAGAAGGTGAGGGTGCAAGGGAGAAGGTGAGGCTGAGAGGGAGAAGGTGAGGGTGCAAGGGAGAAGGTGAGGGTGCAAGGGAGAAGGTGAGGGTGCAAGGGAGAAGGTGAGGCTGAGAGGGAGAAGGTGAGGGTGCAAGGGAGAAGGTAGGGGTGCAGGAGAAAGGGTAGGAGTGCAAGAGAGAAGGTGAGGGTGCAAAGGAGAAGGTGAGGCTGAAAGGGCGAAGGTGAGGGTGCAAGGGAGAAGGTGAGGGTGCAAGGGAGAAGGTGAGGGCGCAAGGGAGAAGGTGAGGGTGCAAGGGAGAAGGTGGGGGCGCACGGGAGAAGGTGAGGGTGCAAGGGAGAAGGTGAGGGTGCAAGGGAGAAGGTGAGGGTGCAAGGGAGAAGGTGAGGCTGAGAGGGAGAAGGTGAGGGTGCAAGGGAGAAGGTGAGGGTGCAAGGGAGAAGGTGAGGGTGCAAGGGAGAAGGTGAGGGTGCAAGGGAGAAGGTGAGGGCGCAAGGGAGAAGGTGAGGGTGCAAGGGAGAAGGTGAGGGTGCAAGGGAGGATAGTGAGGGCGGCGATTCCTCACGCGTCGGAAGTCGATGATGATGATGATGACAAATGGAGGCAGTGATGATGATTCCCGCTTATGAGGCAATGTCAGTGTAAAATGTGGAGATAATACAGCTGATAATGAATAAGAGATAACAAAATCGGATGACGGCGACACCTGCAGTATAATGACACGCCGCAAAATGGATGACAAAAAGCATAACCGATAACTGGGCAACAAAATGTCATAAAAACAACATTCCTCGTCTCGCTGTGATTAGTCTACGGAGTTCGATACCCGCGTTTCAGAACCTCGACGCTGCATAACTCTTGATTCTGAAATTTATCCTTAATCCTATTTTGTATTCTATGTTCTCTCTCTTTCCATTTATTTGGTTTTATGATAAAATTATCCTCGTTCTTCTCCTCTCTCTCTCTCTCTCTTCCTCTCTTTCGCATTCTACCCCTCTCTTTCATTCTCTCCCTCTATTCCATCCCCCCCCTATCATTCTATTTGTCATTCTCCCTTCCTCCCTCCCTTTCCCACATATCTCTCTCCCCCCCTCCCTCCCTCCCTCCCTCTCTCTCGCCCTCCCTCTCTCTCTCTCTCTCTCTCTCTCTCTCTCTCTCTCTCTCTCTCTCTCTCTCTCTCTCTCTCTCTCTCTCTCTCTCCCTCTCCCTCTCCCTCTCCCTCTCCCCTCTCCCTCTCTCTCTCTCTCTCTCTCTCTCTCTCTCTCTCTCTCTCTCCCTCCCTCTCTCTCTTAACAAAATCAGTAAATACCTGATAATATCTCCGGCCTCCCCCTGAATCTGCCACAAGCCTCCGTTCGCTTACCTGCAGGGAAAAGAAAAAACGTTTTAATTCATTGCTATTTACAGCATCATTACGAATATATTACGCAAGAATACCTGTTCGTGTGTGTGTGTGTGTGTGTGAGTGTGTGTGTGTGTGTGTGTGTGTGTGTGTGTGTGTGTGTGTGTGTGTGTGTGTGTGTGTGCGTGTGTGTGTGTGTGTGTGTGAGTGTGTGTGTGTGTGTGTGTGTGTGTGTGTGTGTGTGTGTGTGTGTGTACCCGCGAGTTTGTTTGTTTGTGTCCGAGTGTACTTCCAATGACCGTACATACTCTGCATGCCTCTGCCTTATGCAATCCAAACCTGAGACGGGATTGCAGCATTGCACGTGTTCCCGAAGAGCAAGCAAACTACCGTGGCTGCCTCCCCGTGCGTCAGGCGCCATGCAAGACGAGCAACAAGGGGGAGGAGGAGGGGGTGGGGGTGGGGTGGGGGTGGGGTGGGGGGAAGGCTGAGGAAGCTTGTCAGAAGAACTCTACGTAAATAAATAAGCTCGATTGCAACACCAATGCAGGGATAGAGCGATCAACAAATATGGCTTCCAAGAGGATAGGGAAGGGAGGGGAGGGAGGACAGAGAGGGAGGGAGAGGAAGGGAGGAGAAAGGGGGAAGGGATGGAGGAGAGAGAGAGGAGAGAGGGGGAAGAGAGGGGGAAGAAGGGAGGAGAGAGAAGAGAGAGGGAAGAGAGGAGGAGGAAAGAGGGGGAAGGGAGGGAGGAGAGAGAAGAGAGTGGGGGAACGGAGGGGAGGAGAGAGGGGGAAGGGATGGAGGAGAGAGAAGTGAGTGGGGGGATGGAGGAGAGAGGGGGAAGGGATGGAGGAGAGAGAGAAGAGAGAGAGGGAAGGGATGGAGGAGAGAGAAGGAGGAGAGGGAAGGAAGGGGGAGAAGGAGGAAGGGAGAGAGAGAGAGAGAGAGAGAGAGAGAGAGAGAGAGAGAGAGAGAGAGAGAGAGAGAGAGAGAGAGAGAGAGAGAGAGAGAGAGAGAGAGAGAGAGAGAGAGAGAGAGACAACAACGCGTTCGGAGTCTCTGACCTCGTCCGTTCGTGTGACTGACGATGAACCAACATACACCTAAAAATGCGATTTACTCCCGCCTTACGAGAGCAAAAACGCCCGTCCAAACAACACGCCCGCGCCCACAGCTAAAAAGCGAAAAAAGACGCCATCCAAAGCCGATAAAGGGCGCGAGCAAAACGAAAAACAAACAAA
>NC_091577.1:59387-66887 GCF_042767895.1 Penaeus vannamei
CCACCCCCCCCTCCACCGCTGTTACTTTGGCCCGAACCACAAACAACATCAACATCAACAACATCATCATTTCGCGCCGAGTTGGACAACCCCGCCACGGATTTCTATCGCCCTTTTCTACGTTTTGTATCTTTTTACGTGTCCAGTATCATTTCCCTGATCAAAACCCTTATCTCTTCTTCACACATTTCTTCAAACACAAATTATCCTCCCCCGTCCCAAAAAAGAAAAAAAATTACAAGTAATTAACAAAGAAAACGAGTATGAAAAAAGGGAGAGAGATAAAAAAAAAAAAGCGGAAAACCGATATTCCTTCGAAGCAGCTAAACCAATAGCGCCCTGTTGACAAACCGCACAACAAGCCGACTCTCCTTCTCCTTCTCCCTCTCCCTCTCCCTCTCCTCCTCGGCCGAATCACTGCTTTCTTATTCGCACAGCGGAGCGATAAAGGCCGATTCTTATTCGACGCGATAAGGACCCTGCAAACTGCTACAGTTTCGCTGCACATCAATTGCAAGGCGTCGGTTTAATATATTCGTTACGGCCGCCGCGGGACACTGCCTCGCTGCGTCCGTGCTGGCTCGAAAACAATTAGCAACTGATTCCGGGTTTTTATTTCTTACTGATTAACTCATCTATCTTCTTATCTAACATTTTTCACATTTTCTTTCTGGATGTAACTTAGAAGAAAAAAAAATGTGTCCAAGGATGTGCTTTACAGTCATATTCCGGGATCAGCCAAAAATAAGTAAATAAAGAGAGAACGAACTTAAAAAAATATAATAGCGAAAAAATGTCAAATCACACCACCGACTTCAAAAAATGCTTGCTTGCTTGCTTGCTTGCTTGCGTGCGTGCATAGCTCCTCTTACAGCGGGGTCAGAGGAGGTCACGGCACAAACAAACAAGCCAGCCCTAAGCCGCCCGCGCCCCCGACAAGGGCAACAGCAACAACAAACACAGGGCCAAGGGACGCGGCAGGGGGCGCCTCGCTTCCTATAAAACCCACGACGCGCCCACAATCATTCCATTAAGACGTCATCTCGAGAAACACTAGAGAAACATATAAAACACTTTACACGCCGCGATGTCCCAGCACTCTCTCCTCTCGGGCCTCGCGCTCTCCCTCGCCCGCCGCGCCCTCGCTCTCTCTTCGGTTCCCTCCAGTTCTTCTCCTTTCTCGTCTTGTCTTCCTTCGTCTCCTCTTCGCCTCTCTTCGGTTCCCTCCTTTCTCGTCTTGTCCTCTTTCGTCTCCTCTTCGCCTCTCTTCTCTTCGTTTCCCTCCCGTTCTTCTCCTTTCTCGTCTTGTCTTCTTTCGTCTCTCCTTCGCCTCTCTTCTCTCCATTTGCTCCCTTTTCTCGTCTCGCCTCGCCTTCTCTTTCTCTTCGTTTCTCTCCAGTTCTTCTCCTTTCTCGTCTTGTCTTCCTTCGTCTCTCCTTCGCCTCTCTTCTCTTCATTTACTCCCCTTTCTCGTCTCGCCTCGCCTTCTCTTTCTCTTCGTTTCTCTCCAGTTCTTCTCCTTTCTCGTCTTGTCTTCCTTCGTCTCTCCTTCGCCTCTCTTCTCTTCATTTACTCCCCTTTCTCGTCTCGCCTCCCCTTCGCTCTCTCTTCGTTTCCCTCCAGTTCTTCGCGTTTCCCGTCTCGTCTTCTTTCGTCTCCCCTTCGCCTCTCTTCTCTTCATTTGCTCCTTTTTCTCTTCTCGCCTCCCCTTCTCTCTTTCTTCGTTTCTCTCCCGTTCTTCTCCTTTCTCGTCTTGTCTTCTTTCGTCTCCCCTTCTCTTTTCTCTTCATTTGCTCCCCTTTCTCGTCTCGCCTCCCCTTCGCTTTCTCTCACTTTGCTTCCTTTTCTCGCCTCGCCTTGCCTTCTCTCTGTCTTCGTTTCTCTCCCGTTCTTTTCCTTTCCCGTCTCCCCTCTTCCCTCTTTCGCCTCTCTTCTCTTCATTTGCTCCCCTTTCTCGTCTCGTCTCCCCTTCTCTTTTCTCTCACACTATGCTTCCTGTTTTCCCCCGTCTCTTGTTTCGTCTCCCCTTCTCTCTTCTCTTCATTTACTCTCCTCTCCCCTTCTCTCTTCTCTTTCTATGCCTCCTGTTATTGCCTGCTCTAGCCCCCGCTATCCTTCCCCTTCCTATGTCTCTCTCTTTCTCCATACTCCTCTTCTCTCTTCTTCCCTTCCTATGCTTTTCCTCTCCGTATCATCTCTTTTCCTTTCTTCCTTTCCTATCTTTTTGTTAATTCTCCTGTCTGTTCTTGTTTCGTCTCTCTTCCTTTGTCTTCACTACTCTGTCTCCTCTTCCCTTTGTCCTTCTCTCTCTTTCGTAATCCTCCTCATTTCTCATTTTCTAACCCTTATGTTTTCATTTACCTTTTTTTACCCTTTCTTCCAAAATTCTTGCCTCTCTCATACTTCTCTCCTTTTTACTCCTTTCCCCACTTCTCTCATTCTCCTTTCCTTCCTTTCGTCCTGCACCATCTTCTCCCTCCCTCCCTCTTCCTCCTTTCCCTCCCTCTCCTTCCCCTCCCTCCCTCTTCCTCCTTTCCCTCCCTCTCCTTCCCCTCCCTCCCTCTTCCTCCTTTCCCTCCCTCTCCTTCCCCTCCCTCCCTCTTCCTCCTTTCTCTCCCTCGCCTTTGCTTTTGCATGAAGATAAAGCCTCTGATAACACTGTGATGGACGACTAAATATTATTATTAAAATAACAAACTCGACTCTGTGTGTGTGCGTGTGTGTGTGTGTATTAGTGTGTGTGTGTGTGTATGTGTGTGTGTGTTAGTGTGTGTGTACTAGTGTTTTTGTGTATCTGTGTGTGTGTATGCGTGTGTGTGTGTGTGTATTAGTGTGTGTGTGTGTGTGTGTGTGTGTGTGTGTGTGTGTGTGTGTGTGTGTGTGTGTTTGCGCGTGCTTGTGTGTAAGTGTGAGTGCGCGTATGTTTGCGCGTGTTAGCGAGTGTGCGAATCAGTGCGTGCGTGTGCGTGCGCGTGTATCAAAACCAAGGAACCGCAACCAAGGCACCTCGTCCAGCAACGGCAGGCCATTCCGAGAAGGTCTTCGCCTCCCCGCTTCCCCCTCGCAAACAAACGCGCAAAGCCGCCATGCCCGTTGCTCGCCATTTTAAAAAGGGGGAAAATTTCTAAATGTCATTGTCAGCTCGTAATGGGAGCGGGGAGTGCGGGCCGGTCGGCTTCTCTCGCGTCTGCGGCGGCGAGGGAGGCCAGGGTGAGGGCGGCGGTGGGGGGGGGGGGTGAAAATGGTGAAATCACGAGGCTATAAGGATGATGAAGAAAAAAAAAAATGAAGGAGTGGGAAGGGGGAGGGAGTAGGAGTAGGAGGAGGAAGAAGAGGAGGAGGAGTAAGAGGAGGAGGAGGAAGAAGAAAAGTAGGAGGAGGAAGAAGAAGTAGTAGGAAGTAAGGGAGGGAGGAGGAGGAAGAAGAAGAGTAAGGAGGAGGAGGAAGAAGAAGAAGAAGAAGAAGAAGAAGAAGAAGAAGAAGAAGAAGAAGGAAGAAGAAGAAAAAGAAGAAGAAGAAGAAGAAAGAAGACGAAGAGACGAAAAGACGAAGAAAAAGAAGAAGAAGAAGAAGAAGAAGAGTTAGAGGAGCAGCAGCAGCGAAAGCAGGCGGATTAGCATGACCAAGAGGGAAGGTGGGGGAGGGGGAGGGAGGGAGAGGGGGGGGGTTGCTCGTCACAAGATGTCGGGCATTTCCTCCCCGCTAAGCCTACGGCCGCCCGACTCGAGAGACAGCATCAGTCTGTCAGTCTGTCTGTCTGTCTGTCTGTCTGTCTGTCTGTGCAACTGACTGACTGACTGACTGACTGCTTGTCTGTCTGCCTGCCTGATTTTTTTTTCTTTCTTCGTCTCTGTCTGTCTCTTTCTTTCTTTCTTTCTTTCTTTCTCTCTATCTTCTCCCCTCTTAATCTCCCTCACACCCAAAAAAGGCCGAAGAAAACGAAAAAAAGAAACGAGAGACAAGACGAATCCCAATCCAAAGAAAGATTCGAACCGCAAAAAAAAAAAAAAACGGAACACCTCCCCCCACCCCCTCCACCCCTCACCCCCCGCCCCCCGCCCCGCAGCCAACAGTCGCCCAGACGAGGGTATACGCATGGAGGAAGTCAGCTGCGGGTATACCTGGTATATCGAGGACGCAGCGGTCGCGAAGGGGCATCGGGCATATCGGACACCCCCGCTGAGGACGCCCCCCCCCCGCGTGTCCACAACAAAAGAGACGACACCAAAATAGCCTCGCGAGCAGGGCCACGACACCACCACCTGTTCCCTCGGCGGAGACACCGTGCCCCTGGACACCATTTACCCTAACCATCCTTACCCACACACCCTCGGCGGAGACACCATACCCCTGGACACCATTTACCCTAACCATCCTTACCCACACACCCTCGGCGGAGACACCATACCCCTGGACACCATTTACCCTAACCATCCTTACCCACACACCCTCGGCGGAGACACCATACCCCAGGACACCATTTACCCTAACCATCCTTACCCACACACCCTCGGCGGAGACACCATACCCCAGGACACCATTTACCCTAACCATCCTTACCCACACACCCTCGGCGGAGACAAAAAATTTACCCTAACCATCCTTACCCACACACCCTACACCCGAGTATCCTAAAACTTAGCACCTCATACACCCTAGTACACGCTATACCCAAAGTACATCTTATACCAGGTACTCACCCTCCAGCTAAGTACACCCCACACCCAAGCACACCACACAGCCTAACACCCTTGAATCCTCGCCCAAGCTATCCACACACAAGCGCTTAACACCTTAACACCTTGTATCCAAATATCCACGTCTCTTTTACACCCTAAAAAAGCGAGTTTCATCGTACATGGAATAATTTTTTTAAAAACTGGGAAGTAGTAGGGTGTGGGGGGACGGGAGGGGGAGGGGGGGAGAGGATTGAGAGGGAAAGGGAAGTGGAAGGGAAGGGAAGAAAAGGGAGAGGAAGGGAAGGGAAGAAAAGGGAGAGGAAGGGAAAGGGAGAGGAATGAAAGGAAAGAAAGGAAAAGAAGTGGAAAGGGAAGTGGAAGGAAAGGGAAGAAAATAGGAAAGGAAGGGAATCGAAGGGAGGATAAGGTAAAGGAACAGAAAGGAAGAGGAAGCGAAGGGAGGACGCATGCGCATTCCTGGCGAGGCAGTTCCGTTACTCATTCAAAAATCGAAAATTACGCGCCAATTTTTACTGTATGAGAAATAAAACGCCATCTCGCGGCTGAAAATGCAATCACCTTCTTAAATCTGCTCCGTAAATCGGCGGTTACTTTATTCAAATCGAAGTGGAAGCAGAAACAGAGAAAGAGAGAGAAAGAGAAATAATTGAAGCAAATAATCAAATAATCAAAGCAAGTGAGAGAAAGTGGAGAAAAAATAAGAAAGGAAGGAAATCGAAGGGCGGATAAGGAAAAGGAAAAGAAGGGAAGAGGAAGAAATAGGGAGGAAGCAATGCGCGCATAATCCTAAAAGGCAATTCCCAAATCATTCAAAGCAAGTCGAGAGAAGATAGGCGCCAATATTTAAAGCAAATAATCAAATAATTAAAGCAAGTGAGAGAAAGAATCTGAAACCTAATTAAATCTGCTCCGTGAGAGAAATCGGAGAAATGCACATTCAAAGCGAAGTGAGAGAAAGAGAAAAAACAGAGAAAGCAAAAGGAGAGAGAAAAGAGGGAATAATTGGAAGCAAATAATCGGGAAATAATTGGCTCAAAGTAGAGTTGCCGCGAGTCAAGGACACGCCGCCGCTTAAAGCAAATAATCAAATAATTAAAGCAAGTGAGAGAAAGAGAAATAATTAAAGCAAATAATCAAAGCAAGTTCTAGAGAAGAGAATTTTCGTACTTTTTTAATTTTGCCTCTTCCTTTCAAAGGAAAAGGGAATTTGTGCCCTGTTCTCACTTCGAAATTTTGGCTCGATCTTTCGTTGCCGCAAGTCAAGAGACATTTTCGTACGCTTTTTCGCCTTTTTGCCTCTTCCTTTCTTTGTGCCCTGTTCTCTCTTCTTTTCTTTCGATCTTTTCGTTCGCTTCTAGATATTTTCGTACTTTTTTTCTTTTTTGCCTCTTCCTTTCTTTGTGCCCTGTTCTCTCTTCTTTTCTTTCGATCTTTTCGTTCCCTTCTAGAGATATTTTCGTACTCTTTTTCCCCTTTTTTGCCTCTTCCTTTCTTTGTGCCTTGGTCTCTGAGTCTGTCTCTCTTCTTCTTCTCCTTCCATCATTTTTTCTCTCTCAATTTCTCCCACATGCTTTCCTCTCTTCCCCCTTCGCCCTTCGCCCTTCGCCCTTTTCCTCCTGCTATCTCCCTTCCTCTGTTCACCCTCCTCATTCTCCCTTTTCTCCCCTTCCTCATCCTATCCTCCCTCCCTTTTCTCTTTTCACCCTTCTCCTTCTCCCCCTTACTCTGTTTCCCCTTTCTCCCCTTCCCCTTCCAATCCTCCCTCCCCTTCCTCTCTCCCTTACTCCCTTCCCCCCCCCTGCCCCCTTCCACCCCTTCCAACCCCTTGCAAAAGCCAACAAAGCGGTGATAACGGCCCACCTGTCTTGACCTCAGGTGACCTATCGTGAGAACCGGCGGGCGGACCGGATGCGCGACCTGGCCTTTCAATGGGGGGGGGAAATAAGAAAAATGAAGGACGATGGGGAGGGGGAGCGGGAAGGAAAGAAGGAGGGAGGAGGAGGGGGAATGGAAGGAAGGAGGAAGGAGGACGGATGAAGAGACGGGGAAGGACGGGAAGGGAGGAGGAGGAGGGATGGATGGATGAAGGGGACAGGGGGGAGGGAGGGAGGAGGAAGGTGAGGAGGAGGAGAAAGGGATGGATGAAGGACAGGGGGAAGGGAGGGAGGGATGAAGGACAGGGGGAAGGGAGGGAAGGGGAGAGGAGTAGAGGGATGGATGAAGGACAGGGGTGAAGGGGAAGGGGAGGGGAAGGGAGGAACGGGGAAAGGAAAGGAGGAGGGGGGAGGGGAAAGGGCAGAGGATGAAGGACGTAGGAGGAGGAGAGGGAGGAGAGGAGGAGAGGGGGGGGGGCACAGAGCGAGGAGTTAGCGGGTGTAAAAGAACAAGTTTCCCAGTGACCTTGAATGACCTGTCGCCAGGGATCCACATCCGGTCGCAGGAGGATTAATCACAATCTCTTTTTTTCCATCTCCATGAATAATTTTTCATGCGAATTTGTCTTTTAAATTATTCTTATTATACCGTTTAACTTTGACTTCCCTCGCTTGAAGGCCGACGCAAAAAAAAAAAAAAAAAAGAGAAACGCAGATAGAAAAAGAAGAAGAAGAAGAAAAAAAAAATAATAATTATAAAAAACTCCTTGGAATTTCTTATTATCGCCTTACTAGAACAACAACAAGAACAAAAAAATAATAATAATAATAAATAAAAATAAATAAATAAATAAAACTAAAAAGAGCTCAAGTGAAGCATTGCATTTTGTTTATACTTTTTTGAAATAATGAACATTCAATCCAGG
>NC_091577.1:73169-93169 GCF_042767895.1 Penaeus vannamei
TTTTCTTCTTTCTCTCTCTCTCTCTCTCTCTCTCTCGCTCTCTCTCTCTCTCTCACAACCCACACACCCACATGCACGCACGCACACGCATACGCTAACAGCACGCACGCACACGCATACGCTAACACACCCACACACACAAAATCACCTATTTACGAAGCCGAAGCCAGGCCCACCACCCACGCCAATAACCGTTACAGCGGAACAAGCGGTTTCACACATAATCTACACACAAAAAAGTATAAATATATATATTTTTTTTTTCACACGAGATTTCGCTGATGAAAGAAAGCCTGGAGAAGAAGAAAAAAAGATAAAAGAGACAAGAGATTGAAAGGAGAATACATAAAAAAAAAGAAAAAAAATATTTACGCACAAAAATGTGTCCTTCGGAACCGCGTCGCCGCAGGTGTTTAAGGGCGATTCTCCCTCATAATACAACCTGCTACACGCTCTTAAGAGGCCGATCGATCTTCCCTTTAAAAGGCCGCTGAACGTGAAAACACACATAAGGAATTGTAAAAAGTGGAGAGGAATTACGGAAAGCGAAATAAGGGGGAAGAAAGACGTGGATACGGATTAATGAAAAGAGAGATACTGGGAGAGATGGGAATGAACTAGTAGGCGATGGGAGAGGGAGAAGGAGGAGAGTGGGAATAGGGAGGGAGGGAGAGGAATGGGAATAGGGAGAGGAATGAGAAGGGAGAGGAAGGAGAGTGTAGGGGGATAGGAGAGGGACAGGAATGGGAATAGGGAGGGAGGGAGAGAAATGGAAATGGCGGAGGGAGGGAGGAAGAGGGAGAGAGAGAGAGAGAGAACGAATTTCACCTTTATAGGAGGAACTGTGATAAATCGAAGTAGAAAAAAATGGAACTGAACAGCGACCACAAAAGAAATAAAAGAAAGTAATCAACACAATCTTCAAAAATAATAACAATATAAAAAAACGACAATAAAAGAACCAGAGAAACGAAAAAGCGAAGGAAAACCTAGACCAAAATAAAACCGGGATAAGAGAGAAAAGCAGCTTAATGGATAAAGAGATGGCAACACAGAGATAAAGAGAGATGGACAACGATATCGAGATGGAAGAGGGAAAAAGAAGAGGGAAAAAAGGAGAGGCAAAGGGAGAGAAAGAGAGAGACAGACTGAAGGGTGGGAAAAAGGGCAAAGCACAGCGGAATGACGAAAAATACAATCAAGAAAGAGGGAATGAGAGAAAATAGAGAAGGGGAGGTAGAGAATGGAAGGGATAGGAATGACAGAAGAAGAAGGAAAGAAGGAACTAAGAGAAAGAAGGAGATAGAAAGGGAACTGAACAGTGACCTCGCTACGGAGGAGGAGGAGAAAGAAGATAAGAAGAGGCAAAGAAAAGGAAGAGAGGAGAGAAGAGAAGAGGCAAATAAAAGAAAAATGAAGAGAAGAAAAGAGTAGACGCAGAAAAAATATAAGTAAAGAGAAGGAGAAAGAGAAGAGAAGAGAAGGAGAAAGAAGAGGAGAGAAGGAGAGAGAGAGAATGAGAAAGAGAAGGAGAAAAGAGAGAGTGAGAGGGTAAGAGAAGGAGAGAAAGAGAAGGAGAGCAGAGAGCGAGCGAGGGAGAGAGAGGAGAAAGAGAAGAGAAGAGACGGAGAAAGAAGAGTAGAGAAGGAGAAAGAGGAGAGAAGGAGAAAGAAGAGGAGAGTAGGAGAAAGAGAAAGAGAAGAGAAGAGAAGGAAAAAGAGAAGAGAAGAGGAGAGTAGGAGAAAGAGGAGAGAAGGAGAAAGAGAAGAGAAAGAGAAGGAGAAAGAGAAGAGGAGAGAGGACACCGGCGCGCTCTTGACACCCCCCAGGAGCATCACCTTTGACAGGGGACTTCCGGCCATGTAACGAACTTCATGGGGGAGATGGGGGGGGGGATAGGTCCCACCGTTGCCACATGGCGGTCCCTCTTTTTTTTAGAGTCCCGTCGGTTCGAGAAGAAAAAATTGAAGTATTTAAAGTTATTAATACACATCCGTAATTTTATTTTATTATTATTTTTAAAAGTAAGTGTTAGTGATAAGGTTTATTCAAGAAATTGTTTTTTTTTTTTTAAAGAGGGTAAAGGAGGATAAGAGAGAGAGAGATAGAGAGAGAGTACGAAGAGGAGGCAGATAATCACGAGAATTACGAGAGGACGCAACCGCCATCGACCCTTGTCCCTCCCTCCCTCCCTCCCATACCAAAGCCCCCTTTCCCTCCCATATTCCCTCGTCCCTCCCTTATTCCCTCCTTCTCTCCCTCCCATATTAGAGAAGAAAAAATTCCCTCCCTCCTCCTTTTCCTCCCTCCCTCCCTACTACCTCCAACTCCCTCCTCCCTCCCTTCCCACCTTCCATTCCCTTCTCCAACCTCCCCCCCCCCCAACCTCCCTCCAACACCACCATCACCGCCTCGACCGCAGGCTAAATGGGAGGCACAGGTTCATCCCAGCGTCTCTTTCTCCTTCTCTCCCTCTATCTCTTTCTCACTCTCTCCTTCTCTCCCTCTATCTCTTTCTCTCTTTTCTTCTCTCCTATCTCTCTCTCCTTCTCTCCCTCTATCTCTTTCTCACTCTCTCCTTCTCTCCCTCTATCTCTTTCTCTCCCCCCCTTTATCCCTCTCTCCCTCTATCTCTCCCTATTTCTCTCTCTCCTTCTCTCCCCATTCCTTTCTCTCTTTCTTCCCCCCTCTCTCTCTCTCTCCCTTCTCGCCCTCTATCTCTTCACTCCTCTCTCTCTCCTCCCCTCCTCTATCTCTTTCCTCCCTATCCCCTCATGTATCTCTTCCTCTCTCTCCTTCATTCCCTCTTCCCTCCCTCTCCGTTAAAGCCCCGGGCACACAGGGGAGACGAGGCGCGCAAAAGAGCATCGGGATGCGCATTCCGATGCTCTTTTGCGCGCTTTATTTATTTATATCTCCCTCTTTCTCTTTCTCTCTCCTTCTATCTCTTTCTCTCTCTCTCCTTCTCTCCCTCTATCTCTTTCTCTCTCCTTCTCTCCCTCTATCTCTTTCTCTCTCCTCTCCCTCTATCTCTCTCTCCTTCTCGGTTTATGATCGGAAATTTATCCTTGTTATGACTGTTATTAGGAGTGTTGTCATTACTGTCATGAGGATTATCGTTATTGGGATGTTTACTTCTTTTTATTTTATTAATGATAATAATAAAATAAAAGGAAGTAAACATACTAATAACGATAATCCATATATAATATAATATAATAATATTTTATTATTATTATTATCATTTACGTGGTTTTTATTTTATTTTCTCGTTATTCACTCTTCCTTTTCAATATCATTCTTCCTTTGTATCTCCCTCTTTCCATTCATCCTCCTTCTCTTTCTCTCTCTAACCGGTCTCTTTCTCCTCTCTTTCCTTCCTTTCCCTTTTGTCTCTCTCTTTTCGTTCTCTTTTTCCATCTCCCTCTCCCTCTGAGCCTCGTTTCTCATTTCATCATTTATTCGTTTCTCTCTCTCCCCCGTCCTTCCCTCTCTCTACAATGTCGCCTGCTTCCCTTCTCTTCTCCCCTCCTCTCCTCATTTCCCTCACCTCCTCCTTCGCCTCCCCCTTTCCAGTTCGTTTCTCTCTCTCCCCCCTCCTTCCCTCTCTCTCTGCAATGTCGCCTGCTTTCCTTCTTCTCCTCCTCTCCCTCATTTCCTCACCTCCTCCTCTTCGCCTCCTCCCCTTTCCAGTTCGTTTCTCTCCCTCCTTCCTCTCTCTTGCAACGTCGCTCATCCCTTCTCTTCTCCCCTCCTCCCTATTTCACCTTCTTCGCCTCCCCTTTCCAGTTCGTTTCTCTCCTCCTTCCTCTCTCGCAACGTCGCCTGCATCCCTTCTCTTCCCCCTCCTCTCCCTATTTCTCGCCTCCCCTTTCCAGTTCGTTTCCTCTCTCCTCCTTCCCTCTCTCTGCAATGCACCGCTTCCCTTCTCTTCTCCCCTTCTCTCCTCATTTTCCCTCACTCCTCCTTCTTCGCCTTCCCCCTTTCCAGTACGCTCCTCTCCCCCCCCTCCTTCCCTCTCTCTGCAATGTCGCCTGCTCCCCTTCTCTCCTCATTTCCCTCACCTCCTTCTTTCCGCCTCCCCCTTTCCAGTTCGTATCTCTCTCCCCTCCTTCCTCTGCAATGTCGTTCGCGTCCCTCTCTTTCTCCTCTTCTCCTCATTTCCTCAATTCTCCCTCGCCTCCCCTTCCTGTGCCTCGTTTCTCTCTCCCCCTCCCTCTTCCTCTCTGCAATGTCGCCTGCCCCCTTCTCTCCTAGCTCTCACCTCCTTCGCCTCCCCTTCCAGCTCAAGCTTCTCTCCCTCCTTCCCTCTCTGCAATGTCGCTCTGCTTCCCTTCTCTTTCCTCCCTCCTTCTCATTTCCCTCACCTCCTTCTTTCGCCTCCCCTTTCCAGTTCAGAGCTCTTCTCCTCCCCTTCCTTCCCTCTCTCTGCAATGTCGCCTGCTCCCCTTCTCTTCTCCCCTCCTCTCCTCATTTCCCACACCTCCTCCTTCGCCCCCCCCCTTTCCAGTTCCCGGAAGGCGCCCACTTCACGCCCGGACAGCACGACCTTCTCGAAAGCCGCCCATCCTCCTCTTTCTTAGCCGCCCATCCTCCTCTTTCTTCTCCTCCTCCTTCGCTTGTGCAAGAAAGACAGACTCGAATGGCTTAAACAAATCTTCCTTTTTTTTCTTTTTTTCTTTTGTCGGTGTCATTCTCTTGTCTCAAAGAACCGAGAAAGAGAAAAGAAATGAGAGAGAGAGAAGAAAAAAAAATGGAACGACCTCGACATTGGATTGTTTATTTGCTGTGAAGTCGTCCTCTTCTCTTCTCTTCTTCCCATTCTCTTCCTCTCTCTCTCTTCTTCTCTTTCTTTCTTACCCTCTCCACTCGTCTCCCTTCCCCCCTCTTCCTTCATCTATCCCTTTTTCTTCCTTCCCTCCTCTCCCACCGAATTTCTTTCTCCTTCCTACTCTCTCCCCCCAATTCCTTTTCCTCCCTCCTTCCCTATTCCTTCCCTCGTCTCTCTCTCCCATCCCCTCTTCTTTCTCCTCACTGACCCCTTTTTGCTCCCTCCTCTCTCTGCCCTATTCCTCTCCTTCACCCCTCTCCCTCTCTCTCCCCCCTCATCCCCCCATCTACTCCTCCCTCCCTCTGATTCCCCCTCCTACTCTTTCACTCTCCCCCTCATCCCCCCATCCTGTCCTTCGCCTCCCTCCCTGATTCCCCCCTCCACTCTTTTCCACTCTCCCCTCCCCCCTCATCCCCCCATCCACACTCCTTCACTCTCCCCTCCCCCCTGATTCCCCCATCCACTCCTTCACTCTCCCGTCCCTCCTCTCCCCCTATCCACTCCCTTCCTTTCCCTCTCTCCCCCCGATTCCCCACTCATCCACTCCCCCTTCCTCCTCTCCCCCTCCCCCTCCTCCCCCCATCCACTCCCTCACTCTCCCCTCCCCCCCCGATTCCCCTCACCGCACGCCCACCGGGAATTAATGTCCCCGGGGGCTTTCCCTGGCACGGCCGGCGGTTCCGTTCGGAGGGGCAGGATGACTCCGACTCCGACCCGGCAGAGTGGGGCCGAAAGGGACTTTTTACACTGGCTTTCGGATTGCACTTGGCTTGTCGTTTACGCATTTATCTATTTATTTATTTATTTCTCTCTCTCCTCCTATCCCTATATCTCTTCCTCTCTCTCCTTCTCTCCCTCTACCTCTTTCTCTCTCTCCTTCTCTCTCTCTCTCCTTCTCTCCCTCTATCTCTTTCTCTCCCTCTATCTCCTTCTCTCCCTCTATCTCTTTCTCTCTCTCCTTTATTATTTTTTTTTGTCATTCCCTCATTCTTTTTTGTTTTGTTTTGTTTATTCGTTCTTCCATTCATTTCTTTTGTTTGTTCGTTCATCATTTTTTTTGTTTATTCGTCCATTCGTTTCTTTTGTTTGTTCATTCATCCATTTCTTGTCTATTCGTCCATTCATTTCTTTTGTTTGTTCATTAATTCATTTACTTGGACATTTCACAATCATCTTCACTCGTTCATCGCCATCAGTAACGATTAAATTTGTCATTAAAAACTTATCATCGTTTCTCTAATATTTTTTTCACTGTGAAAACAGAATTTTATTTGTCTCTTATGAATGAAGATGGTGACGGTGATACCAAAAATTAAATAATAATTTTCACAATTTCTCGTCTAGGTCTAGCGACAAGAAAGAAAACGACAAAATGCAGTTGTGTATATTTTGGCATTAATCCTAGCCGGCAACTCAGGGTATGTAAGTGGCTTTTCAGAGGCATTTAAATATTCAGGAAAAATAGGATAAGCGACCTCTTTCGCAACAAATGCAATTTATTACTCATTTTGTGCTCTCTCTCTCATTCACTCACTCTCTCTCTATCCTTTCCTTCTTCCCTCCATTCCTTCCTTCCTTCCGTCTCTCTCTTTCCTTCCTCCTGCCCTCCCTCTGTCCACCTAACCCCTTCTCTCTCTCTCTCTCTCTCTCTCTCTCTCCCTCTTTCTCCTCCTACCCCACCCCCCTCTCTCTCTCTCTCTCTCTCCTCCCCCCACACCCCTTCTCTCTTCTCTCTCTCATCTCACTGCACCCCTTCTCTCTCTCTCTCTCTCCCTCCCCACCCCCTTCTCTCTCTCTCTCTCTCTCTCCCCACCCCTTCTCTCTCTCTCTCTCTCTCTCTCTCCTCCCCACCCCCTTCCCTCTCTCTCTCTATCCCTCCCCACCCCTTCTCTCTCTCTCTCCTCACCACTGCCCTTCTCTTTACTCTCTTCTTTCTCCTCCTCCCCACCCCCTTCTCTCTCTCTCTCTCCCCACCCCTTTCTCTCTCTCTCTCTCTCTCTTCCCCACCCCTTCTCTCTTTCTCTCTCTCTCTCTCTCTCCTCTCCCACCCCTTCTCTCTCTCTCTCTCTCTCTCTCTCTCTCCTCCCCACCCCTTCTCTCTCTCTCTCTCTCTCTCCTCCCCACCCCCTCTCTCTCTCACCTGTTCCCTCCTATTCCTCCTTCGCCCTTTCTGCTTCCCCTTTCGGCCTCTTCCCCCTAATGCCAAGCAGCGGCCAAGCGCTTATCATTAAGTGCTTGACACGCGGAAGCAAAATATGTCATGTCATGCGGTGACTCTCGGTGGCATGATTGATTGTGTGCATGACGGGGATGTGTGCGGGATTAAACGCCCGGCTGCTCCTTCCTCTCCTTCTCTCTCTCTCTCTCTTGCTTTCCTTGCTTTTCACTTTCGTTCACACTCGCTCCATTGGTCCTCCTCTTTGGCTTGCCGCTGCTCTTCCCTCGTTCACAAAATCCCTCCTTCCATCCTCCCGGTTTTCCTTTCTCTCCTTCCTTTCCCTCTTCCCGTCTTTATTTCGTTTCCCTCTTTCCCTCTTCTCGTTTTTCATTTCTCTCCCTCCCCCCTTTCCATGCCCTTCCTTTCTCTCCTTCTCTCGCTCTTCTCGTTCTTCATTTCTCTCCCTCCCCCTTTCCCTGCCCTCCCTTTCCCTCCCTCCCTCCCTCTTCTCGTTCTTCTCTCTCTCCCTCCCTCCCTCCCTCTCCCCGCCCTCTCTCTCTCTCTCTCCCTCCCATCCTTTGCAGACGCTAAGCCAGTCTTTTCCGTGACTCTCCTCTCTCTCTCTTTTATCCTTCTTCTAGCCCATTCACAGGAGATCACGCGCACACGCGCATGGACGCACCCACACTCACGCATGCACACGTACACACACACACACACACATTCACTCCCTCCCTCCCTCACACAGTCACTCACTCGTACACAATTACACACGCATACACACAAAAAGAAGACAAACACACAGACACACACATACACGCTCTTACTATGTTGCTTTTACTTGTTTTCCTCTTATTATCTTTCCATCTTCTTGGTCTGTTTCAAGTTCTGCCTCGGGTTTCAGTGTATATTTGGCCTCGCATCAGTGTAAGATATGTACAGTATAAGCAAGCGTGCGTGCGTGCGTGAGTGCGTGTGTGTGTGTGCGTGCGTGTGTGCGTGCGTGTGTGTGTGTGCGTGTGTGCGTGCGTGCGTGCGTGCGTGTGTGTGTGTGTGTGTGTGTGTGTGTGTGTGTGTGTGAGAGAGAGAGAGAGAGAGAGAGAGAGAGAGAGAGAGAGAGAGAGAGAGAGAGAGAGAGAGAGACAGAGAAAGAGAGAGAGAGAGAGAGAGAATAAAAATAAAAACAAAAGGAAAAGAAAGAGAAAAAAAAAAAAAAAAAAGAAAAGAAATAGAAAAAGGAAAGGAAAGGAAAGACAAAAAGGAAAGGAAAGGAAAGACAAAAAAGAAAAGGAAAAGAAAGAGAAAAAAGAAAAAGAAAAAGAAGAAAAAAAAAACGGAAAAGAAAGAGAGAGACAGCAACACACACACGCCCAGACACACAGACCCAGAACGCACGTGCGGGTGCACACGAGGCTCTAGGCCTAATGGCGCAAGCACAAATCTATATCCGCGTGCGTGCGTGCGTGCGTGCGAGTGCATTTAGCCGCGAGTTGATCTCTGTCACGAAAGCGCCCGCGTGAGGGACAGGGCGGCGAGCGGCCATAAATAACGCCTCACAGGACATGCCGTTCTGAGCCTCGTGTGTTGACACCCCGGCGCCGCCCTCGGCCATGGGCGCGCGGGCGGCCTTTGGGCGTGGGGGTGTGAGGGCGTGAAGGCGCTGGAGGGTGGGTAGTTTTTTTTCTCTCTCTCTCTCTTCTACTGTGGTGCTTCCTTCGTTTCTATTCTCTCGATCGATTCTGTCAGGTACTTCCTCCTTCCTTCCTTCCTTCTTCCCTCCCTCCATCCTTCCTTCCCTTCCCTCTCTTCCTCCTTCCCTCCCTCCCTTCCTCCTCCTTCCCTCCCTCCCTCCCTCCATCCTTCCTTCCCTCCCTTACTCCTCCTTCCCTCCCTCCCCTCCCTCCTCCCTTCCTTCCCTCTCTTCTCTCCTCCTCCTCCTTCCTCCTCCCTTCCTCCCTCCTTCCCTCCCTCTCTTCCTTCTCCTTCCCTCCCCTCCCTTCCCTCCTCCTTCCCTCCCTCTCTTCCTCCTCCTTCCCCTCCCTCCCTTCCTCCTCCTTCCCTCCCTCTCCTTCCTCCTCCTTCCCTCCCTCTCTTTCCGTCCTTCCTTCCCTTCCCTCTCCTTCCTCCCTCTCCTTCCCTTCCCTCTCTTCCTCCTCCCTTCCCTTCCCCTCGTCTCTTCCTCCTCCTTCCCTCCCTCTCTTCCTCCTCCTTCCCTCCCTCCCTTCCTCCTCCTTCCCTCCCTCTCTTCCTCCTCCTTCCCTCCCTCTCTTCCATCCTTCCTTCCCTTCCCTCTCTTCCTCCTCCTTCCCTTCCCTCTCTTCCTCCTCCATCCCTTCCCTCTCTTCCTCCTCCTCCCTCCCTTCCCTCCATCCTTCCTTCCCTTCCCTCTCTTCCTCCTCCTTCCCTCCCTCCTTCCTTGCCTTTCCCTCTCTTCCTCCTCCTTCCCTCCCTCTCTCCCTTCCCTCTCCTCCCCCTTCCCTCCCTCTCTTCCTCCTCCTTCCTTCCTTCCCTCCCTCCCTTCCTCCTCCTCCTCCTAAACAATGCAATGCAAGCGAAGCTAACAAAAGCAACACGATCCCTGTGTAAACCGCGTCCACAAAGCAAGATCCATACCTCCCCTCCCCCACTCCCTCCCTCCCTCGCTCCTCCCATGTCCCCCTCCCCCTTCCCCTCCCCCATTCCCTCCCTCGCACCTCCTCTCCATGTCCCCTCTCCCCATTCCTTCCCTCTCCGCACCTCCCATGTCCCCCTCCCCCCATTCCCTCCCTCGCACCTCCCATGTCCCCTCCCCTCCCCAATCCATTCCCTTCATTATGTGCCTCTCCCCCCCCTTTCCTTCCTTCCTTCATCCCTCTCTAAAATATATACTTTTAAAATCCCTCTCCCACTACATTTCCTCCCTCCTCCCTTCTCTCCCATCTCCTTCCCTTACCTTTCCCTACCCCCTCCAGAATCTTCCTCCTTCCCTTCCCACCTGCCCTCCCTCCTTCCACCACCCTCCTTCTTCCTTCCACTTCCCACCTGCCCTCCCTCCCTCCACCACCCTCCCTTTCCCTCCCTTCCCACCTGCCCTCCCTCCCTCCACCACCCTCCTCTTTCCCTCCCTTCCCACCTGCCCTCCCTCCCTCCTCCCTCAACCCCCTCTCCCTCCCTCTTCCTCAGGTGATGCGGTTACATCACCTGTTTCCTTGCTACTTCATTCACGACGAGAAACACGTCTGCAACATGCTGAAAAACAACAACAACCAGAAACTGCAATACACACGGAGAGAACAATACACACGATGCAATACACGCGAACGCAGAGAAAGACACGCATAGATCTAGATCATATTTTGTGTATAGTTCCCTACCGCGCATATAGATGGATATATGGACCGACAGATTAGAGAGAGTGATAGAGGGATAGACATAGAGATAGACGCCGAAACACATAACTAGATCTATATAGATTTATATATTTATTTTTAAAAATGAATATATATAAATATTAATATATACATGCATGCAAATAACGCCCTATTTTTACATTTGCGTCTCTATTTATGCTGAGAGGGAGGGAGGAGGGAGAGAGGGAGAGGGAGAGAGAGAGAGAGAGAGAGAGAGAGAGAGAGAGAGAGAGAGAGAGAGAGAGAGAGAGAGAGAGAGAGAGAGAGAGAGAAAGAGAGAATGCGCAAAACACACAGTCGCACATAAACATTAAATACGCGATGAGTGTGCGTCTGTATGTGTGTGTGTGCACACCCCCCCCCCCCCCCCCCGCCAGCGCCGCCGTCCAAAGGGGCGAGAAAACGAATCCGAAAATGAGTTAATGAGCGAAGGAACCCGACCCGACCCGCCGTCCTCCCGTGACGTCACACGAAGCCGCGTCTCGCTCGGGCCCTGTGCTTCCGCGTCCGCCCCCCCCCCCGGCCCCTCCCCTTCCCCCCTCCCTCCTAACGTCCCTCTCCCTCTCCCTCCCCGTCCCCTCCTCACGTCTCGTTCCCTATCCTCTCCCTCACTCTCTCCTTTCCTCTCCCTTGCAACATCGCTCCCTCACTCTGTCCCTCAATTGTCACCCTCTCTCCCTCCATCCCACCTTCCTCCTTCTTTCCCTTCCCTTCCCTCCCTTCCCCTCCCCTCCCTCCCCGTAAAAAGAGCAAAAGCCCCCTCCCCCCCCTCCAACCCTTTCTCTCGCAACCGGCTTTATTGCCTCCTCGCAGCCCCGCCCTTTTGCAATGCAACACCCTCTCATTAACCCCGAAACATGTCCCTCCAAAGCCTCTGCATCGCTTTGCACCAGGCCTCGGCCGCCGTACCTCTCCTGCAGCCGCCCTTGCAACATCATGCCTCCCTCTCCTCTCTTTCCTCTGCCTCCCCCCCTCTCTCCTTCAGCCTCCCTCTTCCCCCGCTACCCCCTCGTCCCCTTCTGCTCCTCCCCCTCTCCCCTCACTCTCCCTCTTCTTTCATCCTCCCTCCCTCACCCTCTCATCTCTCTTACAGCATCCCTCCGCCCCCTCTCTCCTTCTTCCTCCCTCCTCCCTCACCCTCCTCTCTCTTACAGCATCCCTCCGCCCCCTCTCTCCCCTTCTTCCTTCCTCCTCCTCCCTCTCCTCTCCTCTCCCCTTCCTCCTCCTCCCTCTCCCCTCTCTTCCATTCTTCCTCCTCCTCCCTCTCCCTCCCTCTCCCCCTTCCTCCTCCCTCCCTCTCTCCCTCCTCCTCCCTTCCTCCCTCCTCCTCCCTCTCCCTCCTCCTCCCTCTCCTCCCTCTCTCCTCCCTCTCCCTCCTCTCCCCTTCCTCCTCCTCCCTCTCCCTCTCTTCCATTCTTCCTCCTCCTCCCTCTCCCTCCTCTCCCCTTCCTCCTCCTCCCTCTCCCTCCTCTCCCCTCTCTCCTTCCTCCTCCTCCCTCTCCCTCTCTTCCATTCTTCCTCCTCCTCCCTCTCCCTCCCTCTCCCCCTCCGCCTGTGTAACTGAACGCTAGATTGGTCGTCGCTGATAGCCTGAACGAGCGAATTGGTGGTTCGGTCATTCGAGTCAGTCCGGCGCTCGCTCCCCCGGGGGCCGTCTGCGCGCCTCTAATTGGGGCGTCGGGCGGGGGAATTAGGGGAAAAGGAGAGTGGGCGATGGGCTGAGTTACCGTAATGTGGAGTCGTGGAAAAGGATGCGATAACCCTTCGCTCAGCACGCCCACACCCACGCCCACACGCCCACACGCACGCACGCCCACGCCCACACACGCACGCACGCCCACGCCCACACACGCACGCACGCACGCACGCCCACGCCCACACACGCACGCCCACGCCCACACACACACGCACGCACGCCCACGCCCACGCACGCACGCACACGCACACACACACTCTCAGTCTCTCTCTCTCTCACACACACCCACACGCACAGTAACGTGTACACATCGATGAAAAAGGAAACATCCACAATTAGAAATCAAATTGAATCGTGACGTTTCGAATCCATCAAGAGCTTCTCATCAGATGAACGAATTGCCAGAACATTCTTTTTGCTTCGTTCGTGTGACGAGGAACGTAAACTGCGATTCATTTCTTAGTGTTTCCTTTTCATCTCTGTGTGTACATTACTGCGTTTGTGTGTGTGTAAGTGTGGGTAAGTGAGTGTGAGTGAGTGAGTGTGCGTGTGTGTAAATAAGTGTGTATGTGTGTACGTAAATATGCAAATGAATAAATCTAAATTGGTAAAGAGAGAAGGGAGCCTCAAGAACGAAGTTAATAAAGGTGCTAATAGTATGAATCGATTCTAAACAAAACAAAAACAACAATAATGATGATGATAATGGTGGTGGTGATGATGATGATTAATGATGATGATGATGATGATAATGGTAGTGATGATGATGATGATGATAATGGTGGTGGTGGTGATGATGATGATGATGATGATGATGACGACGATGATAGCATAAACGGTAATATAAACACAGAGCAAGAAGGAAAGACCTTACGTACGCATCATGCGCACACGCACACACATACACACAGCTCAGGCTACCCCCTCCCCCCCTTCCCCCCCTTCCCCTCATCGCCGCGAGCGATGTAAGGGGGGGGGGAGGGCAGGAGAGGGGATAGGAGGGGGGGGAGGGGGATTCTGACACATGGTTAATCACGTGGTCACGATTCCCGCTGCTGATTGGCTGGCAGGGTTTGCGTAAGAGTGCGTATTGGCGTCTGTCTATGAGTAGGTGTGCGGTACTTAGGTGGGCGGGTGGGCGAGTGGACGACTAGGTGAAATGGTGGGTGGACTAGGTGGGCGGGTGGGCGAGTGGAAGTCTAGGTGGGCGGGTGGACGACTTGGTGGGTGGGTGGATGGACGACTAGGGTGGTGGGTGGGTGAGTGAACGACGAGGTGGAAGGGTGGGTGGACGACTAGGTGGGTGGGTGGACTAGGTGGGTGGGTGGACGACTTAGGTGGGTGGGTGGACGACTTGGTGGAAGGGTGGGTGGACGACTAGGTGGGTGGGTGGACGACTAGGTGGGTGGGTGGGTGGACGACTAGGTGGGTGGGTGGGGTGGACGACTAGGTGGAAGGGTGGGTGGACGACTAGGTGGGTGGGGGGGTGGGGGGACGACTAGGTGGAAGGGTGGGTGGACGACTAGGTGAAATGGTGGGTGGACGACTAGAGTGGAAGAGGTGAGTGGACGTCTAGGTGGGTGGGTGGGTGGTGGACGACTAGGTGGGTGGGTGGATGGACGACTAGGTGGGTGGATGGATGGACGACTAGGTAGGTGGGTGGGTGGGTGGGTGAGTGGACGTCTAGGTGGGTGGGTGGGTGGGTGGACAGGTAGGAGGGTAGTTACTTCGCTGAGTACGTGAGTGAGAAGGCGGGTGTGAGGGTGGGCTGACGGGTGAGTGGAAGGCAAGAACTGAGAATGTGAGTGGAAAGGGAGGGAGGAGGGGGAGGGGGGACCGGATGGGAAGGTGAGGATGCAGGTACTTTGGTGAGTGGGTGAGGGAGTGGATGGCTGAGTGGGTCGGTTGGTGGGTAAGTGGATAGGTAGATGGGTAGGTTGGTGGATGGGTAACTGATGGGTAAGTACATAGGGAGGGAGGGAGGTAGGTGGGGAAGGTGGGAAGTAGTGAAGGTCCACAGGAAGGGAGGTAAGTAGGTAAATAGGTAAGTAAGTTGGTAGCGAGGGAGGGAAGGTGGCTAGGTAGATAAATAGATAGGTAGGGAAACAAGGAGGTATGTATGTATGTCTTGTATGTATGTATGCATGTGTTTGTATGTATTATTGTATGCAGTATAAATGTATGTTTCTCTGGATATGCGTGTGTGTAACTATGTATGTATGCATGTATGTTTGTTGTATACATGTCTGTATGTATGTAGGTAGGTAGGTCGGTAACTAGAACGTAAGGTTTACATGTTGGTGAGTAAACATATAGGCAACAGTTAGCCAAGCAGGTCGATGGGTAGGAAGGAAACGCCTTGACTCGGAAGGCAGGGAGCCAAGCAGAGAGGTGAAGGACGGTAGGTACGTCCGTAAGTAACCGCGCGAGAAGGGCATACAAGTAGACAGGCCAGGGTAGGTAGGCGACCCTCGGGTAGATCTGTATCAGGGCTCGGGGGCGAATCGCCGTGATTCTTGGCCGAGAGTGACGGAAATGCGTCGCCATGATCCATCTCGGAGGAATGTGAGCGGAGGCGAGAATGGGAATATTCGCGGTTGTCTTTTCATTATTGTCATTATCATTATCGTAAACATTATCATTATCCTTATTATTATTACCATTATTATCCTTATTATTATTATCATTATTATCCTTATTATTATTATTATTATCCTTATTATTTCCATTATCATCATGATTATCGTAAGCAGCATCAGCAGTAGTAGTATCATTATTACTAGTATCATCATTATTATCATTATAATTATTACTGTCAGCATTATTTTTGTGAAGATCAACGAGAAGAATAAAGGGATTAGGGAGCGAGAGCGTGACAGAGAGGTCTATCGAGATGTAAAAAGGATTCTCCGAAACGTGCTTCCTCTCTTGCACTAGTGAGAGTGAGACAGCACGATAAGAGAATGAGATGGAGGACAAGAGACAGAGAGAGGGACATGCAGGGAGAGGCACATAAACAAAAAGGAAATACAGAGAGAGAGAGAGAGAGAGAGAGAGAGAGAGAGAGAGAGAGAGAGAGAGAGAGAGAGAGAGAGAGAGAGAGAGAGAGAGAGAGAGAGAGAGAGAGAGAAATGGACACAGACAGATAAAC
The DNA here is from genome assembly GCF_042767895.1 of Penaeus vannamei. NCBI lineage: Eukaryota > Metazoa > Arthropoda > Malacostraca > Decapoda > Penaeidae > Penaeus > Penaeus vannamei. The sequence continues at coordinate 88,395 of NC_091577.1, forward strand.
AGACAGAGACACACAGGCACAGAAAGAAGAGCCTGCGGGAAGGGCCGCCGAGAGAGAGAGAAGAGAAGAGAGAGAGCGAGACCTTGTCCAAAGTTCACCTCCGGGGCTATCCTGAACTTTCTCTCCCTCTTTCTCTCTCTCTCTCTCTCTGTCTCTCCCCCTGTCCCACCGCCTCCCTCCCGCGGCGCTGCCCGACTACCACTCCCTCGTCCATCACATGAGAACAAGGAGGCCGTGAAAGGAAAAAAGAAAAAAGAAAAAACTTAATGGCTCTCCACCAGAACCTCAGAATAGGCTTATTAAAAGTCCATTAAAAACTTATTAAACCTTGAAAATGTAGGTCCATAGCCATCTTCTTTTAAGCAATGTATTTTAATTCATTTTGTTTTCGTGATCTAGTCTATTGTAAGTATGACCTAGATATGTACATTTATTATTAACGTTATTATTAGCATTGTTACTAGTACTACTTCAGTTACAGCTTTTCATATTACTATCATTACCATCAACGTTTGTTTTATTAGTATCCTTATCATTACAAGTACTGTTATCATTGTTATTACCATTTCTATTAACATAATAATGCTGATAATAATAATAATAATAGTCATTATCATCTTTCTCAAAATCATCATTATACATCACATTTCTATTATAATTATGATCATCATCATTATAATCATAACCAACAAAATGCAATCAAAATTATAATCATTATTACTGCTGCAGCACTTCTCGCCTGACTAATTAATAATTCTGGAACCTGTACCGCGTTGACCGGCTGTCTAATTAAAACGTTAATGAACAGTAACAAAGCAGAATATACAAAATAAGCCAAGTGACGATGATGTTAATGGCGATAATGGTTAAATAATAATAACAACAGCAAGAAAAGCAATAATAAGTGAGCCGCGTCTACCATGATAATGACCATAAAAACACAAGACAAGAATAATAGACTACTAATGCTATTAGTCTTAACGGCAAGGGTAAATCTGGAAATGCAAACCCACACCGTTTTTTGGGTGAACAAAATGATTTTCCAAAGGCTTTCGTCGTGTTTCGAACGAATCCAGCGCTCACTTCCTTTGCAAACGAAGCATAACTACGATATCGATCTCGATAGCTGGGGAGGGATGGTAGAGCCTACATATCTGGGAATTTCGAGAAATATCGGTCGAATACTAGGAAGCATAGTATATTAACACATTTCCGGGTTGTATAGGGGGTTGCGCCCCTTTAAACCCCCTTTCAGGGGGCTGCCGCCCCCTAACCCCCTCCCCCGCCTGGTTTACAAAATCTTCACCTCGTATGTTCCGGCAGGATAGAGCCCGGGCAAAGCAGGTATCTGACACGCTTTTCAGTAAATATAGAGGTTTCGCCGCCTTAAACCCCCTTTCAGCGGGAGGGGGCTGCCGCCCCCTCACCCCCACCCCCGCCTGGTCTGCAAAATCTTCCCCTCGTATATTCCGGCAGGAGAGAGCCCAGACCCAGGAACAGTTTTAACCTCGTCTTACCTTCAGCCTTGACTCCCGACGGGCCACTGGGATCGTCGGGGTATTCCAGGTCGTTGTTGGCGGGAATTGCGATCGCTTACAGCAAAGTTACACTGCTTTTTTCGTTTTGTTTTTTGACACCTTTTCCATGCACCACAAACCTACTGGTGTCTTGTCATTTCTGCCATGACACGATGTTTTGCAGCCCGGGCATTGTACTTCCACTGGCAGTACACCGTGATGTAGATTGAGTAAGCTTGCTTCGTTACTTTGTTGATATTTCGCAGTGAAATCGAAATAATTTTTCTCACAACCTACACATTGTCTAGCCATGATAAAACTAATTTGAATTTCAACGGCCTTCTCCTAGGCCCAGATTCTATTGTCACGTGATGATCTATTCCATATCTGATTGGTTCTATTGAGTGGCTATGTTCACGCACGAATCTAATTGGCTCATTTGATTCCCTCGCATACGTCATCCGCTACGAATCCGTCCGATTCCCCGTCGCTCTTAACGACTTTTTGTCATTTTGTCGCGGCGTTGGAGGCGCAAGGTTGCTTCGGCTCCTGGAAACCGTGGATTTCTACCCTCTATAACCGTTATTAACAGTTTGCGCAAAAAATGGTATAAAAGAAAACTATCATAGAATGATGTGTTCTCCCACACGGTAAGCTCAGATTCTTTAAATTAGCTGTGGGGTTGCATTTCCGATAATACCACGGCGAGACAGTGCTATCCTCCTCCCAAGATGGCAATGGCGATGGTGTAGGCCTACGACAGCGAAACCCAAGTGCAGAGGCGTTCCCTGGCCGTTGCACCGCGCTTTAAAGGCCACGGCGAAGGAAGTCCAACCCGAGCCTTTCAATCTAGCTTATACCAGACCTAAGTAAACCATCTGAAGGGCCTTGCTTATTTACCTTCAGGGTTTACGTCATCTCATTCAATGGCTGGAGGAAGTGGCCGGCGTAGTTTTTTTCTTTTTCTCTTTCCCGTTGGTTTTATTTCTTACGGCTTGTCTCGTCGCGTCGCACCCTTTCGGACACGTGGATGAGCCTAATCCGCCGCTTGAAAAGGCGTTTATCCAGTACACCAGACGGTCGCCACTTCGTCCCGATGCGTGACTTCAAGCATAGGGATTTGTCTTTGGCGGATCCAGAGGACGTGAGGAAGGAAAAGGAACGATTCGTCATCCTTACAAGCTGAGAGATACAATACATACTTCTTCAAAGGATGTCAAAGAGTTTTTTTCTTGTCTTTTCTCTTCTCTTTTAATAACGTTCGACGCACAAAAGAGGAGGTGACGCCAAAGCATGTAACCGCTCTTCATTTGTGTCACAGATTTTCCCGGATTTTGGCAACGGTCAAACTTGCTCAGCGTCTCCTGCCGGTCATTTGCTCGGCGTCGTCACCGCATTGAAATAAAAGCAAGATTTACCTTCCGTAACACAAACCAAAAACGGAAAAATAAAGCGGGGTAAAGCGGTCATCAAGAGCAGATGCAAGAGCCACTTCACCCCGGCTGCCGGCGCCCCGACCGTCCCTCCCACACTCCGGACCAAAAAGCCGCGTTAAACTGCGGCCCCGCAACGAATTCCAAAACAATCCCTTTCCTTTTCCGTCCGTCCAGATCCCCGCCGCCCGCCGCCCGACTGCAATGGGACACAACAGCCTTGCGCGTCGTGTTCCTCCCTCAACCCCAGACGTCGGCTTAACGGGGTCGCGCCGCGTGCGGGGGCCGAGAGCGCTACTTTTTATCCGTTTCTGCTCGAGACTTCAAGCACAAATTGCTACTCTTGGAAACAATCTTGCAGGGAGACGAGGCGCTCGCTTCGGCCGCCGCGGAACGCGCCGCTTTTCGAGAATGTAAATGCAAATAACGGTTTGGGGGGAACGTAAAACGAGAGAAGCAAAAAGGGGGAAATCCACCGCTTCAAGCCCATCCACCCCTCCTCCACTTCCTTCATCTCCTCCAACTCAATATCCAAATCCTCCTCCTCCTCCTCTACTTCCACCTCCTCCTCCTCCTCCTCTTCTTACTCCGCTTCCTACTCCTCCTCCTCCTCCTCCTCCTCCCCCACCTCCTCCTCTGCCTCACCTCTCCCTCTCCTTCCTACCCAAAACGTCTGTGAAGAGTTGCTCAAGTCGACATATTTTCTCCCTCTCTCCATCCGTCTCCTTCACGCTCCTTCTCTGTAATCGTTTCAACCGCCGTTCTCCTTTTTTTTCCCTCTTAGCTCTTGCATTCTTTCTTACTTCGACCGTATCCTTTCTTTCCCCCTCCCTCCCCCCCCCTCCCGCTCCCCCCCTTCCTCCCTTCTTCTTTCCCTCCCTCCTTTTCCTCCCATTCCTTCCCCTCTTCCCCCTCCCTCTCCCCTCCTCCCGTTCCCTGTTTTCCTCCTTCCCTCCTGCCTCTCTTCTCCCGCCTGGCTTCACACCCCCTCTCTTGCCCTTAACTCTCGACATTCCCTTCCTTCATTTGCATGCTTGTCTCCTTTCCTCTTCCCTTTCTTTCTTTCCTTCTTCCCTCCCAGTTTCCTTTCTCTCCCTTCTTATCCACCTTCTCCCTTTTACTCTTCTCTTCCCTCCCTTCTTAACCCCCCTTCTCCCTTTTACTCTTCTCTTCCCTCCCTTCCTGTTTCTCCAGAATCACCCCCACTCTCTCCCCTCTCCCTTCGTCTAATTCCTCTCCCCCTTTCCCTTGGTCTATCCACTATCCTCGTCCCCCTGTTCTTCCTCCTCTTCCCTTTACCATCGTCTATCCTTTGCCCATTTCCCCCTTTTTCCCCTTTTCCTTCTCCCCTTCCCCTCCTCCACCCTTTCCCCTCCCCTCTCCCCCCCTTCTCCCCTTTTCCTCTCTCCTTTCTGCCCTTCTCCTTCCCCCTTCACTCCCTCTCCTCCCCCTTCTCCCTCTTTCCCTCTCCTTCCCCCCTTTCTCTACCTCTTCTCCCTTTCCCCTCCCCCTTCCTCCTTTTTAACCTCTCCCTTCTACCCCTTCCCCCTCCCTCTCCCTTCCTCTTCCCCAACCTCTTTCCCTTCCCCCTTCCTTCCTCTTCCTCTACCTCCCCCCTTCCTCTCCCTTCTCCCCTTCCTCCCCCCTTCCTCCTTCCCCCCTTCCCCCTCCCCCCTTTCCGCCCGGCCAGATGAAGCGAGGGGTCAGACAATGGGGCTTCAACATGCTAATGAAGCCCCAATAGCCCTGGCAAGCATCCGTCACGTCCGCTGGCTACTAATCTGCTACGTAGTCGGGGAGTCAGGCAGCCGCCGCCGCTACACGC
>NC_091577.1:105669-118169 GCF_042767895.1 Penaeus vannamei
TGCTGTGAATAAAACCCCCATAACCTCACCGAGACGAAGTGAAGGAAGCCAATTGCAGTAGCTTGCAACTTGCATGATAAGCGGCTGTCATGCAACCTAACCCTTTCGTCCAAGCAACCTTTACGGTCACTGTGATGTGCGTGGGGAGTGTATCTCATTTCTTTATATTTGGCAATTTTTTGTGCATGGCCGTCTTTTGTTTTCTTTTTTAATTTAAGAATAATTAATTAATAACGTTAATAATTAATTAGTAACGTTAATAACGCTACCATGGCGACGCAGTCAAACCTCCTGTAAGTCTGCTTGTCCAACCGTGTTCTTGGGGAGTTGAAACCTCTTCTCGGCCTCCGTGATCCAGTTTTATTTTCTCTATTCGTCCCGATCTTTCACGGAGATCGACGTGGCGATCAAGGCATGTTTGTCCGAATGATTAGCTAACCGCTTCCTAATCTTACTTTCCCTCCCCCGCCGCCTTAACAAAATTCAAAGTCATTTTACCATCTTTCGTCCGCTTAGTCGACTTATTTTGCTACCGATTTATATGTTTTCTTCAGGATGAAAGCGGAATCGACGAAATCCGAATCCATTTTAGACAAGGCTGTTGCCGCGCGTTTTGCAAATGGAAGAAAAACTAAGTTTTCCATCGCCGTGATGACTTAATTTATATATATGCTTTGCCTTTCAACTTCTCAGAGCTATCTAGAGCCGACTTTTCCGTGGCTACTTGTGGATTCACTTCATATAATGGAAGCGGATTTCTGTGATTTTTGGAAGGGATAAAATGGAGCCAGTCTTCGGCGAAAGTGCAGCCAATGGTCATTTGCATGCAAGCCATCGACAAGATTGTGAGCGGCCACACGCGATATATATGTGTGTGCGTGTGTGTGTGTGTGTGTGTGCGTGTGCGTCTGTGTGTGTGTGTGTGTGTGCGTCTGTGTGTGTGTGTGCGTCTGTGTGTGTGTGTGTGCGTCTGTGTGTGTGTGTGCGTCTGTGTGTGTGTGTGGATGTGTGTGTGCTTCTGTGTGTGTGCGTGCGCTTCTGTGTGTGTGTGCTTCTGTGTGTGTGTGCGCGGGTGTGTGTGTGTGCGTGTGGATGTGTGTGTGCGTCTGTGTGTGTGTGTGTGTGTGTGTGTGCTTCTGTGTGTGTGCTTCTGTGTGTGTGTGCGTCTGTGTGTGCGCGACTGTGTGTGTGCTTCTGTGTGTGTGTGCTTCTGTGTGCGTGTGTGTGTGCTTCTGTGCTTCTGTGTGTGTGTGTATGTGTGTATGTGTGCTTCTCTGTGTGTGTGTGTATGTGTGTGCGTCTGTGTGTGTGTGAGTCTGTGTGTGTGTGCTTCTGTGTGTGTGCTTCTGTGTGTGTGTGCGTCTGTGTGTGCGCGACTGTGTGTGTGCTTCTGTGTGTGTGTGCTTCTGTGTGCGTGTGTGTGTGTGTGTGTGTGCTTCTGTGTGTGTGTGTGTGTGTGTGTATGTGTGTGTGTGTGTGTTGTGCGTTATCTGAACGTTTAATTCACACGGCACGCCTTCAAGGTGAGTCACACTTACTGTGAGGATTAGTGGTGATGATGAGGCCGAGGATTGCACAACGTGGCAAACAATGACCAGTTCGTATATGCATATATATATATATATATATATATATATATATATATATATATATATATATATATATATATATATACATATATATACATACATATATATATATATATATATATATATATATGTGTGTGTGTGTGTGTGTGTGTGTGTGTGTGTGTGTGTGTGTGTGTGTGTGTGTGTGTGCGCGTGTACATACATATATATATATATATATATATATATATATATATATATATATATATATATATATAGAGAGAGAGAGAGAGAGAGAGAGAGAGAGAGAGAGAGAGAGAGAGAGAGAGAGAGAGAGAGAGAGAACGACGGAGAGAAGAGCGAGGCTCAGAAGACAGACGTAGCCAAAGACACACACACGTATAGACAAGCAGACAAACAGACAGACACAGTCGCCTCCTCCCCCACTGACATCGACCCCCCCCTCCCCCTTCCCCCCCCCATGCAGGAGCGAAGCAAACGGCGCTCACCCCCCCCCCCCTGCCAGGCACCGAGAGGGGAAAACATCGGCAATAACATCTCTGACTCACATGAACGGGTTCATCTAATTGCACGCACATAGAAACGCACACACGCATGGACGCATGTTTATTGACTGCATGTGTGCATACGATCAATCGCAGACGTATGGGACAAATGCACGTAAATACATATACATGTACATACACACACACACCTCCACTCACATACACATACACGGCACGAACAGCAAGAGTGACACACCCAGATATGGCGGCAGAATACAGGTTCAAGTTGGTACCTGCTGGTCACAATACCGCGATACCTGTGGTTTCTTACCAGAGTAATTACGCCCTTGGGCCGCCCCTGCACAAGGTCGATGACACCCACGTCTGTCCCGGAAGTACCTGAGAATATTGAGCCGGGCGGGGGGGGGGGGGGGAGGCGACTCACCTTGGGGAAGGGGCTCGACGGCAGGCCGCCTCCCGCCCCTCCTGCGCCTCCTCGCAGCGCCCCCGACGTGCCATGGCGCCCCTCGCCTCCTCTCTCCTTCGGGTGAATCATCGCGGCCGCAGCGCCCGCCGCTCTCGCCCTCTCCCACGCCGAGAGGAGCAGCTCCAGCATCCTCGCCCTGTGCATCCCTGGAAGGTGTCGTGACGTCACACATTCCTCGTGACGTCGCGGCCCGTGATTGGTCGGCGGCGAGCCCGGGGCGCCGTCAGACAGCCAACCCGCTCGGCGAGGCACGTTGCCAACTTGCGGACACTAATTGCCGCCTCGTAACTGCCTCCTTCGAAGCCTCGCGTAATGAGGCCGCCCCTGGACAGCCCGCCCTTTCCTGCCGACGTTCCGTCACCAGCAATTCAAAAGGACAGCCGGCACGAGCGAAGCCGAGGGGCCGCGGGAGAGCCCTTCCTCCCTCTCGCCCTCCTCCTGCTCCTTCTCCTCGCACTCCTACGCCACGAAACGTGACCCTGAAAGCCTTGCAGGACGCCGGCACCGACGCGTTAGAGGCACCTGTCGTGTCGCAGGTGAGAGCGGAGTCCTCGCAGCTCCTGTTATTGCCTCCCACGACCTCCCCTCGCCGGCCGGAGGAGGGGGGCGAGCGCAGTCATTCTAAGGCTCGCCACAGCCACTGCTCCCCACATGATTAACAGCCATACTAGCGTTTATTTCTTAAACTAATAAACATTTTTGCAAGAAACTGCAGTATTATCAACAGGTTATTATTTGCCGCAATACTTTTTATACCCATACTAATGGTTTCATAGACCCACCAGTCAACAGTGCTATATACAAGTAAATCTAGAGTATTACAGGTGAATGTATAGTCATACAAGTGGATCTATAGGCGTGAACTGTGGTCACATTAGACTACAATGCTCATTCCAGGAAATTCACTCTTGCCATTATAGCAAGAACATGCCGTTACAGCAAGAACATGCCAATATAGGAAGAACATGCCATTATAGGAAGAACATGCCATTATAGGAAGAACATGGTATTATGGCAAGAACATGACCACAATAGGAAGAACATATCAATACGAGTAAAAACTGTATGGCAGTAGCTTTATCAGTCGAACCGAAAAATATTTTAGTTGAACCCAACATGGAGTAATATATTGCAATGATTATAGTATTATTATGATTTTAATGATTATTTTCATTTTGACCATGTACTTGGTATATTGGAAGAGGGAAATAGATGTTATGTAACGTTTTTTTTTCTTGATCTCTTTCTCGCAAAGGAATTTTCATTTAATTTTGCATCTCTGTCTAAATGCTGTAGGATTTATTGCCAAGTTCACATGGTCGAGTATCCCTTGTTACTCCAAGATTGTGTTAATTCATTTCTAAAAAAAAAGGAAAAAAAGGAAATCATGGCTTTCATATCTGAAGTTCAGCTCAGTCCCACACGGACATTCCTCGAGCCATTTTCTTACTTAAAAAAAGAAAGAAAAGAAAAAAAAACGAAAAAGAGAGAGAGAAAAAAAAAACACATATCTTACAAGATTAAATTGATATTCGTGATTTTTCTGTCGTTATCTGCTTTCATAAGATTACAGGGGACAGTTGCGAAGTATAACAATGCTGTAGTATTAATAGCTGTAATATAGTGATACTGTAATTAAACAATTAAGCTAATGGAAAAGAGAAGAGGAATAAAGGCGACAATAAAGTTTGAAATTAGAAATTCTATTATCATATCGGAAGGACATCACTTTCAAATGCACGATAACAGTGACGATAATAATAATAATAATGATAATAACAATTAAATGATGACGATGGTGATGATGATGATGATGGTGATGATGATAATCATGATGATGATAGTAATAATAGTAATCATAATAATGATGATGAAGGTGACGAGGATGATAATAGTAGTAATAATATCAATAATAAAGATGATGACGATAATAATGATGATAGTAATAGTGATAATGATACTTACAATGATGGTAATAATATAAATAATAATGATAATAATAACGATAATGATAATAATAATAAAAATAACAGCAATACAAATAAGAATTACAATAATGATAACGATGATAATAACAGTCATTACTATTTTCATCATTATCATTATGACCAACAATCGGACGAGGAACAGTCGCAGCCTCAGATAGACGATAAACAGTAGATAAATAATAATGATGATAAAAAAAGAGAAAAGGTGGATAAGCAGTAGATAGGTAATGATAATAGAAAAAAATATGTAGATAAAGAGTAGATAAGTAATGATAACAATAAAGAAAGACAAAAGATAGATAAGCAATAGATAAGGAATGATGAAAACAAAAGGTTAAAAAGAGGTAGACAATTAATGATAATAATAAGAAAGAAATCATATATAAACAGTAGATAAGTAATAATGATAATAAAAAATATAAACAGTAGATAAATAATGATGATAGTGAAAAGATAGATAAACACTAGATGAGTAATGATAATGAAAAAGATAGATGAATAGTAGATAAGTAATAATAATAAAAAAGACAAACAGTAGATCAATAATGAGTGCAATAAAAACACAAAAGGTAGGTAAGCAGTAGATAAATCACAAGAATAATAAGAAAACAAAACGTATATAATCATTAGATAAATGATAATGATAATAGTAATAAAAGAAGACAAAAGGCTGACAAGTAGAAGATGAAGATACCGATAAGAGAAAAGCCAAAATGTTTCCAAGCAGTAGATAAGTAAATGCAATATTAAAAAAAGGTAGATAAATCGATAAATAATACATAAAGAGAAAAAAAAAGATAAGAATTGGATCCGTCCAGCGGTTCGATAGACAGTAGACGAAAGGAAAAAAAAAGTGATCCCAGAGCCATTATTGAAGAGAAAGCGAGCAGCCTCCGCCGGGGCGTCCGGGGTCGCGCCTCCTGCAGCAGCTTCTCACGGGAACCAACCTGCGGCTTGCGACAGTCATCGTCGGGCCGACCCGCTTGCTCGGGCTTGATCGGTGGCTTGCTCGGGGGCTTGCTTTGGCTTGATCGGTGGCTTACTTTGTGGCTTGCTCGGGCTTGAACGGTGGCTTGCTTTGGCTTGATCTAGCTTGCTCTGTGGCTTGCTTTGGCTTGCTCGGGCTTGATCGGTGGCTTGCTCTGGCTTGATCTAGCTTGCTCCGTGGCTTGCACTAGCTTGCTCGGTGGCTTGCTTTGGCTTGTTCGGTGTCTTGCTCTGGCTTGATCGTTCGCTTGCTTTGTGGCTTGCTCGGTGGCTTGCTTTGGCTTGATCGGTGGCTTGCTTTGGCTTGATCGGTGGCTTGCTTTGGCTTGATCGGTGGCTTGCTTTGGCTTGATCGGTGGCTTGCTTTGGCTTGATCGGTGGCTTGCTTTGGCTTGATCTAGCTTGCTTTGGCTTGATCGGTGGCTTGCTTTGGCTTGATCGGTGGTTTGCTTTGTGGCTTGCTCTGGCTTGATCGGTGGCTTGCTTTGGCTTGATCTAGCTTGCTCGGTGGCTTGCTCTGGCTTGCTCGTTCGCTTGCTTTGTGGCTTGCTCGGGCTTGATCGGTGGCTTGCTTTGGCTTGCTCGGTGGCTTGCTTTGGCTTGCTCTGGCTTGATCGGTGGCTTGCACAGGCTTGATCTACCTTGATCAGTGGCTTGCTTTGGCTTGCTCGGTGGCTTGCGTTGGCTTGCTCGGTGGCTTGCTCTAGCTTGCTTTGGCTTGATCTAGCTTGCTCGGTAGCTTGCTCTAGCTTGCTCTGGTTTGCTTTGGCTTGTTCGGAGTCTTCCTTTGGCTTGCTTTGGCTTGCTTTGTCTTGTGTCATCTTGGTCATCTTTTTTTCTTCATATTTTGATTTTGATTTTTCTTTTGTTTGATTTTATCTATAATCTTTTATGTGGATAAGAAAGAATTATATATACACTCATTTATTTGTCTATCTATTTATCTATTCATTTGATATGGATAGAGAGAGGCGAATAGGAGGATAGAAGGATGGAAATGGATTAGAAATGGAAGATAGGAGGATAGGGAGGATGGAAGAGAGGGTATGAGAATAGAGGAAGAGAAAGGGGGATAAGAATGTTAAAAAAGAAAATACAAAGATTGGAAATAAATAAGATGAAGAAGAGAGAAGAAAGGGAATATAGGAATATGGGGAAAATATGATAGGAAGGCTTGAAATTTGGTGAATAGGGAGAAAAAGAATTACAGATGTATGGACTGAAAAGCGAAGGGATGAAAAATAGATAAAACATAACAGAAGGTAAAGAGAAACAAAAGGAACGAAGAGAATATATAGTTTTGCAGGAAGAACCAAGGAAAAGAATTATGGAAAACTCAAATAATATAATCAAAGCGATCAAGACAACCAGATTTCATTTCACAGATTTATCGAGGCTGACATTTAATCTGAAATCGGTATGTCAAATCGTAAATCGTAAAGCGTAAGCAGGCAACGCGACGAGAGAAAAGCATCAATGAAGTAGTAAAAAATAAAAGAAAGCAGAAAAAAGATTCAGTAACACTGATAATGAAAAATAGAAATTAGCAAAGGGAAAAATACTAAGAGAGAGAGAGAGAGAGAGAGAGAGAGAGAGAGAGAGAGAGAGAGAGAGAGAGAGAGAGAGAGAGAGAGAGAGAGAGAGAGACAGAGAGAGAGAGAGAAACAAAGAGAGAGAGAGAGAGAGAGACAGACAGACAGAGACAGAAACAGAAAGACAGGGAGGCAGGCAAAAAGACAGATAGACAGACAGAGGATGGGAAAGATAAGAAACTTAAAGTAAGGCTCAATAATTTGAAACAAAAATAATTATTAAAGAAAAGAAGGAAATACAAAAAGCGAAGTAAGGAGTCCGAGTAAAAAAAGAAAAAAAAACAAGAGGAAAGAATAAAACAGAATAGAAGTCGCTGAAGAGAAAAGTGATAAAATGAAAGATGAAGAGAGAGAAGAAGACAAGAAAATGAGGAGGATGAGGAGTAAAGAAATGATGATGAAGGAGAGAAGAAGACAAGAAAAGGCTGATAATTAAGGGAGGGGTGAATATAAAGAAGGCACGGGAGGATAGATAGATAAATAGACAGCTAGAGAAAGAGAGAGAATGAGAGAGAAAGAGAGGGAGAGAGAGAGAAAGAGAAAGGGAGAGGGGCGGGGGAGAGACACAGAAAAAAGGGGCGGTGGACACACACACACGCAAACGCACATTAGAAAGCAAGATGGAAGACAGAGAATAAGAGAGAGGCGAATACTAAGGCAGACGAATTTATGAGAAAGAGAAAAAGATGTTAAGATCTGATGGAATAAGACAGAAGAAGAAAAAGAAGCAGACAAGGGGAATACATGAGGGGGAGAAAGAAAGTAGGAGAGGAGAGAGAGAGAAAGAGTAAAAATAAACGAGGGGGAGAAAGAAAGTAGGAGAGGAGAGGAAAAGACGGAAAGTGTGGAGGGATGGAAGGAGGGAGAAAAGATAAATAAATATATAGATAGATAAATAAGTAGATAGATAGATAAATAAGTAGATAGATAGATAAATAAGTAGATAGATAGATAAACAGAGAGATAGAGAGAGAGGAGAGATAGATAGATAAATAAGTAGATAGATAGATAGATAGAGAGAGAGAGATTGCGAGAGAGAGAAAGAGAGAGAGAGAGAGAGAGAGAGAGAGGAGAAATAGAGAGATAAATAAGTAGATAGATAGACAGAGACGGAGAGAGAGGAGAGATAGATAGATGAATAAGTAGATAGATAGACAGAGAGAGAGAGAGGAGAGATAGATAGACTAATAAGTAGATAGATAGATAGATAGAGAGAGAGCGGGAGACATATTGCGAGAGAGAAAGAGAGCGGGAGACATATTGCGAGAGAGAAAGAGAGCGAGAGGAAAGATAGATAAATAAGTAGATAGGTATATATATAGAGAGAGATATAAATAAGTAGATAGATAAATGGATATATATATATATATATAGATAGATAGATAAAGACAGTTAGATAGATTGAGAGAGAGAGAGAGAGAGAGAGAGAGAGAGAGAGAGAGAGAGAGAGAGAGAGAGAGAGAGAGAGAGAGAGAGAGAGAGAGAGAGAGAAAGAGGAGATATAGACAAATAAGTAGATAGATAGATAAATAGCTAGATAGAGATAGAGATAGAGAGAGCGAGAGCGAGAGCGCGAGAGAGGGAGAGAGGCGAGCACCGGGCCGCACAGAAGCTACATCCTTGACCCTAGGCGAGGCTGGTCACGTGACCGCTCCGCCATGACTCGCCCGCTCCCGTCCGTAATTTTCATCGCCAGAAAATTACATTTATTGGTCTGCTTTGTCCTGTTATGCGCTTCGCCGCCGCTACGACATGATTGTGATGGTGATGATTGCGATGATAGTGATGATTGTGATGATGATGATTGCGATAATGGTGATGATTGTGATGATGGTGATAATTATGATGATGATGATTGCGATAATGGTGATGATTGTGATGGTGATGATGATTGCGATAATGGTGATGATTGTGATAATGATGATGATTGTGATGATGATGATTGCGATAATGGTGGTGATTGTGATGATGATGATTGCGATGATGGTGATGATTGTGATGGTGATGATTGTGATGATGATGATTGCGATTATGATAATGATGATTGTGATGGTGATGATTGCGATAATGGTGATGATTGTGATGATGGTGATGATTATGATGATGATGATTGCGATAATGGTGATGATTGTGATAATGATGATGATTGTGATGATGATGATTGCGATAATGGTGATGATTGTGATGATGATGATTGCGATAATGGTGATGATTGTGATGATGATTGCGATAATGGTGATGATTGTGATGATGATTGCGATAATGGTGATGATTGTGATGATGATTGCGATAATGGTGATGATTGTGATGATGATGATTGTGATGATGATTGCGATAATGGTGAGGATTGTGATGGTGATGATTGCGGTAATGGTGATGATTGTGATGATGATGATTGCGATAATGGTGGTGATTGTGATGATGATGATTGCGATAATGGTGATGATTGTGATGGTGATGATTGCGATAATGATGATAATACTAGTGACGACAATGATGATGGTTCTGGTCATGATGATGATTACCAATCATGATGATTATTGAGATACTGATGATAATAATTTTGATAACGATGATAATGATACTAATCATGATACCCGGTTGGTATCATTCATTACAATGATGGTGATGATGATTAACAATCATAATGATATTCATAATAACAGTTATGATGATAAGAGCAGTAGTACAAGAACTATACTACTGTTACTAAAAAGTACAATAACAACAACAACCATAATTACCATAATAATGATAATGGTAATGATGATAACTTCAACAACAATAATAGTAGCAATAATAATGATAATGAGGACGATAATAACTATAATAATGATGGTGCTAGCAATAATGATAATATCAATGATAATAATTTTGATAATAATAACAGTAATTATGATAATGATGGCCTTAACAATGCTAATAATGATGATAATATTAAAGAATTAATAATGATATTGATGATACTTATGATGATAATAATGATAACGATACTGATAACAAAAATAACAATGATAATGAACAGGATAACAATAACAATAACAATAATCAGAGTAATGGTAATAATTTTAATAATCATAGTAATGATAATAACAATAATAATAATGATAATAATAATAATAATGGTGATAATAATAATGATAATAATAATAATGATGATAATGGTGATAATAATAATGATGATAATAATAATGGTGATAGTAACGATAATAACAACGATGATGATAACAACAACAACAAAAATAATGATAATAACAACCAGAAGCACTCAGAGAGCGCATACCCCCGCCAGAGCAACAGGATAATGATAATAATCCAAGTGCCACAAATCCTTCCCATCTCGGTGCCAACGGTGATAACAGCTGATACAGTTAATTAAAAGAATCCTGGATCCGGTTATGATAATTAATATTTAATGGCATCCAAGTCGGGCTGAGACGCACCTATGGTAAAAATTTCATAGAAACATGTTCATTACTTTTTTTTTTGAGTTATCCTGATAACAAATAAACAAACTAACAAACACAAAAGCTCCTTGGCGGAGGTAACAATAATAATAATGATGATGAGGATGATAACAATAGTAGAGATGACAATAACAATGATAACAATAATAATGATAGTGATGTTAATAATGATAATAGTAATGATAATGATGATAATAATAAAATGATAATGATGATAATAACATCACTGATGGAACAAAAATATTCACACAAAAGATTACATTAACCCGTGACGCCCGTGTTTCGTTATCTCGCAATGCCAGTGAATCCTTGGGAAAAAATCCTGGATTCGGATTATTTAATACTGATAATTATACTAATAATCTTAATGATGGTGATGATAATATCAACAAGAACTAAAACAAAAACCACGACGACAACAACTATAACGATAATGTGTCTGCTTTTCATGAAAATTAATGGAATAACGGTAGAGAAACAAAAATATTACCTGATTCAACGCAAAATATCTTGGCAACATGGCGTCGAGGAGTAATGGACAGCAATTCAACGCAGTCATCCGTTATTCATAGCTTTAGTTAGAAAATTTAATGGCGAGAAATAATTCGCCAGGATGAACAGATATCCCTCAGGATTTAAGGATGAGAAATGTTGTCTGAGGAATTACGAGGATCGGACACGGACAGACACACACACAGACGGACACGGACAGACACACACACAGACGGACACGGACAGACACACACACAGACGGACAATGACACACACACACAGACGGACAATGACACACACACACACACACGGACACGGACAGACACACACACAGACGGACACGGACAGACACACACACACACACGGACACGGACAGACACACACACAGACGGACACGGACAGACACACACACACACACGGACACGGACAGACACACACACACAGACGGACACGGACAGACACACACACACAGACGGACACGGACAGACACACACACAGACGGACACGGACAGACACACACACAGACGGACACGGACACACACACACAGACGGACACGGACAGACACACACACAGACGGACACGGACAGACACACACACAGACGGACACGGACAGACACACACACAGACGGACACGGACAGACACACACACAGACGGACACGGACAGACACACACACAGACGGACACGGACAGACACACACACAGACGGACACGGACAGACACGCACACAGACGGACACGGACAGACACACACACAGACGGATACAGACAGACACACACACACAGACACGGACAGACACACACACAGACGGACACGGACAGACACACACACACACAGACACGGACAGACACACACACAGACGGACACAGACACACACACACACGGACACGGACAGACACACACACACAGACGGACACGGACAGACACACACACACAGACGGACACGGACAGACACACACACAGACGGACACGGACAGACACACACACAGACGGACACAGACACACACACACACAGACGGACACGGACAGACACACACACACAGACGGACACGGACAGACACACACACAGACGGACACGGACAGACACACACACAGACGGACACGGACAGACACACACACACAGACGGACACGGACAGACACACACACACGTGTTCTGTGTTCGTTGTTCTTTAAATAGCGAGTATTTATCCGTTTAACTGTCAGCTGGTCAGGAATTCGGCTTCTGCGAGAGAGAAAAGGAGAAGCTGGAGATCCCGATGTGGTCCTCGGGGAGGGAGCGACGGGCTGGAAAAACACGTCCATTTTCTGGCCTTCTTGGCGTGGGGTGTTTATACTCCCAACTCCGGAAAATTCGATTCTATTTTCCACTCCCTATTCATTTTTATCCTATCTGTTTCGTCATTAATTTGCGTC
>NC_091577.1:123169-128169 GCF_042767895.1 Penaeus vannamei
GACTATTTCACAAATTCTGTTCACCATTTCACTGGTTTATACAGTATTTACTGTGTCTATTTCACAATCTTTATTCAGCATTAATCATATCTATTTCGCTATTTCTGTTCACCATTTCACTATCTTTTCTCAATCTTATCTTCTGCTTCAACGCTAATATTCTTATCACAAAAAATGAATAAAATTAAGCTATGAGGAAGAACAAGACAAATGAGAAAGGGGAAGAAAGCTGATAGAAAGGCTGAATGGGTGATAAAGGTGGAATTATGAGAAGGCCGATAAGAAAGAGGGGAGAGGAGAGGGGGAGGGGGAGGAGGGGTGTAGAGGGAGGACAAACCATCACAATTGAATAATCACAAGGAGACTCTGGAGGTGATCTCGCTCTCTCTCTCCTCTCTCTCTCTCTCTCAGTATCTCTCTCTCTTCTCTTCCCTCTCTCTTTTCTTCTCTCTTCTCTCTCTCTCTCTCTCTCTCTCTCTCTCCCTCTCTCTCTTTCTCTCTTCTCTCTATCTGTCTACCTCTATCCGTCTGTCTGTCAGTAAGTTAATCTGTCTGTCCTGTCTGGTTGTCTCTTTCTCTTTTTGCCTCTGTCTCCCTGTATGTCTTCCTGACTCTCTCTCTCTCTCTCTCTCTCTCTCTCTCTCTCTCTCTCTCTCTCTCTCTCTCTCTCTCTCTCTCTCTCTCTCTCTCTCTCTCTCCCTCCATCCTTCCCACCTCCCCTTCGCACCTTCGAATATAACTCTTTCTCCATCTCTTCCTTCTCACCTAGACCCTGCCCCCTCCCCCCTCCCCCCTCCGGCCTTGCAGAGCGTCGCCAGGTCAGTGACTGAAGCAGTTGGCAAGAAGGAGGAGGAGGAGAGCGGGAGGAGAGGGAGAGGAATAGGAGGAGGAGGAGAATAGGGGGAGGGAGGGGAGAAGGGGAGAGGGAGGAGGGGGGTGAAAGAGGAGAGGGGAGAGGGAGGGGGAGGGGGAGAGGAGGGGAGGGAGAGGAATAGGAGGAGGAGGAGGAGAAGAGGGGGAGGGAGTGGAGAAGGGGAGAGGGAGGAGGGGGGTGAAGGAGGAGAGGGGGAGGGGAGAGGGAGAGAGGAGGGGAGGGGAGCAGAGGGGGGAGGAGAGGAGGAGAAGGAGGCTAGACTGCAGCATCTGTTGTGTCATGCACGAGGTGGGGAGCGGGGAGGGGGAGAGGGGGAGTGGGGGAGGGAAGGAGAAAAAATGGGGAGGAGGGAGAGAAAGAGTGAGGGAGGTAGGAAGATTAGGAGAGCACGAAGAGAGGGAGGATGGAATCGGAGGAGAAAAAGTAAAAAAAGAAAGAAAGAACAAAAGAAAGAAAAAATCTGATGTCATCTCCATTCCATGAATTAATTGATTTTACGAAAATGTCCAACCGGCTTCGCTGTATAGAAACTCCACCGATGTGTTACTCGCATTCCATTCATAATCCGAACACCTTGAATCCAGCTTTTAACTTTACCTGGTGATGCCAAGCACAAAAACAACAAACCTGTGGCATTGCCTATCGGGAAAACAAAAAATAAGAAAAAAAAAAGAAAAATAAAGAGATAAATGGTGTAAACTCTACGGACATATACGCCATGTTCGAATAATCTACGGGCACGTGAATCATGCTGATCGCCTAGCAAAATCAGCATGTGACAAGCAAAGTGTGGACATAGGTCTTTGAGTAGCTCTTGCTAGGATTTCACACACCATTAAAACTTCCTTCAAAGAGGACTTGACTGAGTTGACATTCTCAACGGCTCGAAGGCTGTAGTTTAAAGCACTATGGCCGGTTTATGCGAGATGTATTCGTCTATGATTTATACAAAACAAGAACAAGACAGTGTGATATTGTGACCGCAAGAATCAGGCTGGGATGTAGATTGTATTGGCAAGTCAATACAGACTGTGACGTTGAAGAAACAGTAAAAATTATGCAATGAGGAATATAAGCGAACACTTATACATTATATCTTAGAGTGACATGTAATACAGCCTTTCAAACCACCTAGCATGAGGTATGGAGAACTATGTAATTACTTCATATCATCCGATGTCTTTGAAGATAGGCTTTTGTTGTATCCTAAATTTGGAATGTAGTATCACGTGACCACATATCAAATGTTACATTGCCTTTCCACGCCCAAGCCTTATGCCGGCTTGGTAGATGAGTTGATAAATTACTGTGTGAGTGTACTTTTCTGTTAAATGATATATTATAGATTTCCATTGTAAATGGTAAATGAAGGACTAAACTAAACTATTGTTCTATTTACAAGGTCTGTTACTAATGATGATAACATTGATAAGGATGATAATGATAATCATAATAACGATGACAATATTGATGATGATAAATGTAATAACAATACTGATAGTGGTAATAACAATAGATACAATAATAACGAATTGTCGCCAGATGGGAAAAACAATAATAATGGTGATAAAATGATAACAAGAACAGTGATGATGGTCATAATAATTCTAATTACAATATTAATGAAATTCACAAAAACGTTACTCCCTATTTCACCTTTTGCCTCCCCTCTCCCTCTATTTTCCTCTTCCATTCCTCCTCCCTTGCCCTCTCCCTCTCCCTTTTCCTTTCCAAATCTCCCTTTTCAGTTTCCTTTCCCACTCCGACTCCCATTTCTTTTTCCACTCCCTCTCCCTCTTCCTTTTCCATTCCCACTCCCTACGCAAATTCTTTCCCAGGCCCTCTCCCCATTTCTTTCCTATTCTCTTTCAATTATCCTTTCCCATCCCTTCTCCCTTTTCCTTCCCCAGTCCCTCTCCCCATTTCTTTCCTATTCTCTTTCCATTATCCTTTCCCATCCCTTCTCCCTTTTCCTTCCCCAGTCCCTCTCCCCATTTCTTTCCTATTCTCTTTCCATTATCCTTTCCCATTCCTTCTCCCTTTTCCTTCCCCAGTCCCTCTCCCCATTTCTTTCCTATTCTCTTTCCATTATCCTTTCCCATTCCTTCTCCCTTTTCTTTCCCCAGTCCCTCTCCCCATTTCTTTCCTATTCTCTTTCCATTATCCTTTCCCATTCCTTCTCCCTTTTCCTTCCCCAGTCCCTCTCCCCATTTCTTTCCTATTCTCTTTCCATTATCCTTTCCCATTCCTTCTCCCTTTTCCTTCCCCACTCCCTCTCCCTCTCCCCTTGCCTTCCACAGCCTGCCACTGATAATGATGACAGTAATAATGATGATAACAATGAGAATAATAATGACTAGAAGCATCCCGACAGCGCATACCTCCGCCAAGGCAACGGGGTCGCTGATGCAACAAGAATATTCTCCCTTAAAGAATTACGCTGGATTTACCTTGAAGAATTACACTAAAATCACAGGTGACATTTGTTCATAATTCTTTGAGTTATTCCGCTTACGAACGAACAAATAATATCGGATCGCCACCAAAATTCAATGGCATCGAAGTTAAGCTGAGACACACTTCTGTCAAAAAAAAAAAAAAAAAAAAAAAAAAAAAAAAAAAAAAAAAAAAAAAAAAAAAAAATATATATATATATATATATATATTATACATATATATATATATATATATATATATATATATATATTGATAACTTTTTGAGTTATCCTGCTAATCAACGAACGGAAAAACAAACAAACAAGCTAACCAACGCAACCAAAACCGTAACCTCCCTGGCAGAGATAATATCAATAATTCTAATAATGTTACTGTTATTATTACTCTCATTATTATCCTTTATTGCTATTACTATCGTTATTATTATTATTATTATCATTTATGATAATGATGATGATAATGATAATAATGTTAACATTAATTGATATGATTATCAGCTTGGGAAGCTGATATTTCCCATTCCTTCTCCCTTTTCCTTCCCCAGTCCCTCTCCCCATGTCTTTCCTATTCTCTTTCCATTATCCTTTCCCATTCCTTCCCCCTTTTCCTCTCCCTTTTCCTTCCCCTCTCCCTCTCCCTTTGCCTTGCACAGCCTGCCACTGATAATGATGACAGTAATAATGATGATAACAATGAGAATAATAATGACTAGAAGCACCCCGACAGCGCATACCTCCGCCAAGGCAACGGGGTCACTGATGCAATAAAAATATTCGCACTTAAAGAATTACGCTGGATTTACCTTGAATTACACTAAAATCGCCTATATCAAGTACGCGGGTGACATCTGTTCGTAATTCTTTGAGTTATTCCGCTTACGAACGAACAAATAATATCGGACCGCCAACAAAATTCTATGGCATCGAAGTTAAGCTGAGACACACTTCTGTCAAAAAAAAAAAAAGAAAAAAAAATCTATTGATAGCTTTTTGAGTTATCTTGCTAATCAACGAACAGACAAACAAACAGACAAGCTAACCAACGCGACCAAAACCGTAACCTCCCTGGCAGAGATAATATCAATAATTATAATAACGTTACTGTTATTATTACTATCATTATTATCCTTTATTGCTATTACTTTCGTTATTATTATGATTATTATTTATGATAGTGATGATGATAATGATAATAATGTTATTAATTGATATGACTATCAGCTTGGGAAGTACATCCCCTTCGACGCCCGAAGACAAATCTCGTTTTACCCGAAACGTGGCGACTTCTTATTGCTTTCTTCGTTTGATTTCATTCAGTTTCGTATTTTTACGCACGTCACTGCATCCGTGTTTTGGTTCAGCACAATACCAGGAGGAATTTAAATAATAAAACCACAGGGTTAGTTATTTCACTTACCTTTTTTTTTTTTTTTTTTTTTTTAACAAAATTTGAATTAATTTAAAAAAAAGCGTTTGGAACAAGAGATACATACACAGAAATATGGACACATTCTATGAAAAGACGAGTAAATGCTCACAATTCACTTCCACAAATCCACATACTTACAAAAACGCATACATACCAACGCTTATAAGAACGCACACACAGACCGTTGCACAAATTCACACCATTACTAACACTTATTCAAACACACACACAAATATTTACA
>NC_091577.1:135669-143169 GCF_042767895.1 Penaeus vannamei
AGAGAAAGAGAGAGAGAGAGAGAGAGAGAGAGAGAGAGAGAGAGAGAGAGAGAGAGAGAGAGAGAGAGAGAGAGAGAGAGAGAGAGAGAGAGAGAGAGAGAGACAGAGAGAGAGAGAGAGAGAGAGAGAGAGAGAGAGAGAGAGAGAGAGAGAGAGAGAGAGAGAGAGAGAGAGAGAGAGAGAGTGAGAGAGAGAGAGAGATAAAAGAGAACAGATAAATAGAAGAGAATAGATAAGGACCCGCTTAGAAGAGAAAAAGAGAAAAAGGAAGAAAATGAGGAAAAGGGGGAGGACAGGGAAGAAGAAAAAAAGGAAAGAAAGAGGGAAAAGGCGACTTGAAGAAGAGGAGAGAAAGGAAGAGGAGACGGCTCGAAGAACAGCAACCGGAACGCCAAGAGCCAAATCCAAGAGCCAGATCCAAGAGCCAGATCCAAGAGCCAGATCCAAGAGCCAGATCCACGAGCCAGATCCAAGAGCCAGATCCAAGAGCCAGATCTAAGAGTCAGATCCAAGAGCCAGATCCAAGAGCCAGATCCAAGAGCCAGATCCAAGAGCCAGATCTAAGAGTCAGATCCAAGAGCCAGATCCAAGAGCCAGATCCAAGAGCCAGATCTAAGAGCCAGATCCAAGAGCCAGATCCAAGAGCCAGATCCAAGAGCCAGATCTAAGAGCCAGATCCAAGAGCCAGATCCAAGAGCCAGATCCAAGAGCCAGATCTAAGAGTCAGATCCAAGAGCCAGATCCAAGAGCCAGATCCAAGAGCCAGATCCAAGAGCCAGATCCAAGAGCCAGATCCGAGAGCCAGATCCAAGAGCCAGATCCAAGAGCCAGATCTAAGAGCCAGATCCAAGAGCCAGATCCAAGAGCCAGATCTAAGAGCCAGATCCAAGAGCCAGATCCAAGAGCCAGATCCAAGAGCCAGATCCAAGAGCCAGATCCAAGAGCCAGATCCAAGAGCCAGATCCAAGAGCCAGATCTAAGAGCCAGATCCAAGAGCCAGATCCAAGAGCCAGATCCAAGAGCCAGATCCAAGAGCCAGATCTAAGAGCCAGATCCAAGAGCCAGATCCAAGAGCCAGATCCAAGAGCCAGATCCAAGAGCCAGATCCAAGAGCCAGATCCAAGGGCCAGATCCAAGAGCCAGATCTAAGAGCCAGATCCAAGAGCCAGATCCAAGAGCCAGATCCAAGAGCCAGATCCAAGAGCCAGATCCAAGAACCAGATCCAAGGGCCAGATCCAAGAGCCAGATCTAAGAGTCAGATCCAAGAGCCAGATCCAAGAGCCAGATCCAAGAACCAGATCTAAGAGCCAGATCCAAGAGCCAGATCCAAGAGCCAGATCCAAGAGCCAGATCCAAGAGCCAGATCCAAGAGCCAGATCCAAGAGCCAGATCCAAGAGCCAGATCCAAGAGCCAGATCCAAGAGCCAGATCCAAGAGCCAGATCCAAGAGCCAGATCTAAGAGCCAGATCCAAGAGCCAGATCCAAGAGCCAGATCCAAGAGCCAGATCCAAGAGCCAGATCCAAGAACCAGATCCAAGGGCCAGATCCAAGAGCCAGATCTAAGAGTCAGATCCAAGAGCCAGATCCAAGAGCCAGATCCAAGAACCAGATCTAAGAGCCAGATCCAAGAGCCAGATCCAAGAGCCAGATCCAAGAGCCAGATCCAAGAGCCAGATCCAAGAGCCAGATCCAAGAGCCAGATCTAAGAGCCAGATCCAAGAGCCAGATCCAAGAGCCAGATCCAAGAGCCAGATCCACGAGCCAGATCCAAGAGCCAGATCCAAGAGCTAGATCCAAGAGCCAGATCCAAGAGCTAGATCCAAGAGCCAGATCCAAGAGCCAGATCCAAGAGCCAGATCCAAGAGCTAGATCCAAGAGCCAGATCCAAGAGCCAGATCCAAGAGCCAGATCCAAGAGCCAGATCCAAGAGCCAGATCCACGAGCCAGATCCACGAGCCAGATCCAAGAGCCAGATCCAAGAGCCAGATCCAAGAGCCAGATCCACGAGCCAGATCCAAGAGCCAGATCCAAGAGCCAGATCCAAGAGCCAGATCCAAGAGCCAGATCCAAGAGCCAGATCCAAGAGCCAGATCCAAGAGCCAGATCCAAGAGCCAGATCCAAGAGCCAGATCCAAGAGCCAGATCCAAGAGCCAGATCCAAGAGCCAGATCCAAGAGCCAGATCCAAGAGCCAGATCCAAGAGCCAGATCCAAGAGCCAGATCCAAGAGCCAGATCCAAGAGCCAGATCCAAGAGCCAGATCCAAGAGCCAGATCCAAGAGCCAGATCCAAGAGCCAGATCCAAGAGCCAGATCCAAGAGCTAGATCCAAGAGCCAGATCCAAGAGCCAGATCCAAGAGCCAGATCCAAGAGCCAGATCCAAGAGCCAGATCCAAGAGCCAGATCCAAGAGCTAGATCCAAGAGCCAGATCCAAGAGCCAGATCCAAGAGCTAGATCCAAGAGCCAGATCCAAGAGCCAGATCCAAGAGCCAGATCCAAGAGCCAGATCCAAGAGCCAGATCCAAGAGCCAGATCCAAGAGCCAGATCCAAGAGCCAGATCCAAGAGCCAGATCCAAGAGCCAGATCCAAGAGCCAGATCCAAGAGCCAGATCCAAGAGCCAGATCCAAGAGCCAGATCCACGAGCCAGATCCAAGAGCCAGATCCAAGAGCCAGATCCAAGAGCCAGATCCAAGAGCCAGATCCAAGAGCCAGATCCAAGAGCCAGATCCAAGAGCCAGATCCACGAGCCAGATCCAAGAGCCAGATCCAAGAGCCAGATCCAAGAGCCAGATCCAAGAGCCAGATCCAAGAGCCAGATCCAAGAGCCAGATCCAAGAGCCAGATCCAAGAGCCAGATCCAAGAGCTAGATCCAAGAGCCAGATCCAAGAGCCAGATCCAAGAGCCAGATCCAAGAGCCAGATCCAAGAGCCAGATCCAAGAGCCAGATCCAAGAGCCAGATCCAAGAGCCAGATCCAAGAGCCAGATCCAAGAGCCAGATCCACGAGCCAGATCCAAGAGCCAGATCCACGAGCCAGATCCAAGAGCCAGATCCAAGAGCCAGATCCAAGAGCCAGATCCAAGAGCCAGATCCAAGAGCCAGATCCAAGAGCCAGATCCACGAGCCAGATCCACGAGCCAGATCCAAGAGCCAGATCCAAGAGCCAGATCCAAGAGCCAGATCCAAGAGCCAGATCCAAGAGCCAGATCCAAGAGCCAGATCCAAGAGCCAGATCCAAGAGCCAGATCCACGAGCCAGATCCAAGAGCCAGATCCAAGAGCCAGATCCACGAGCCAGATCCAAGAGCCAGATCCAAGAGTCAGATCCAAGAGCCAGATCCAAGAGCCAGATCCAAGAGCCAGATCCAAGAGCCAGATCCAAGAGCCAGATCCAAGAGCCAGATCCAAGAGCCAGATCCAAGAGCCAGATCCACGAGCCAGATCCAAGAGCCAGATCCCAGAGCCAGATCCAAGAGCCAGATCCACGAGCCAGATCCAAGAGCCAGATCCCAGAGCCAGATCCACGAGCCAGATCCAAGAGCCAGATCCAAGAGCCGTTCTATTCCCCGGCCAAGCAGAGGAAACCTGTTGCGCGGTCGCCGATTGACTAGAGCCGTAACTGGCGGGAGTTAAGAGAAGAGAGAAAGAAAGAAAAAGAAAGAAAGAAAGATGAAGGAAAACAAGAAAAAAGAAAGAAGGAAGAAAGAAAGAAAGAAAGAAGGAAAAAAGAAAGAAAGAAAGAAAGAAAGAAAGAAAGAAAGAACGAAAGAAAAGAAGAAAAAAAAGAATATATATATATATATATATATATATATATATATATATATATATATATATATATAAAGAACGGAGATATAAAGAACAGCGACCGAATTCGCGAGTGAGTCAACAACATTCCACCGCCGGACTCTTGACAATATTCTTTCATGGAGAAGAAAGATCCGCAAAAATAGGAAAAAGCAGGAGCGAGAAAGCGTATTTTGAAATATACGAACACTGATATATATGTATATGACATGTATGCACAAAGATATACGACTCTGCATCTGCGAGATTATTTATAGAGCGGCCGACGATGACAAGAGCATTATTCTCTCTTTTTCTTGACAAACATTGAGAACAGAAATAGTCTCTCGACTCGCCAAACCGGTGCTGCTTGGCCCGCCTGGCAGAGGTATGATAATTAGCGAAGAAAATACATCGTTTTTTTTCGGGGTTTTCCCTTTTTCCCGCAACCTGGCAGTTAATAAACGCGAATTACCACCTCTCGGATCATCGCCGTCGGCCATGAGAGGCGAACCGCACGCCATAGATAAACAAAAGAGCAGCGCAACCCGGGAACGGAATCGCAGATAGAGGGATCGAGTACTATGACCGCGCAAGGAGTCGCATTGACGCCTCTCGATTCCGCAGCGCGCATTGGCGATGCAAATCA
This sequence comes from Penaeus vannamei, assembly GCF_042767895.1. Taxonomy (NCBI): domain Eukaryota; kingdom Metazoa; phylum Arthropoda; class Malacostraca; order Decapoda; family Penaeidae; genus Penaeus; species Penaeus vannamei. Next base: position 140,108 of record NC_091577.1, read on the forward strand.
CGGTACTTATACTCACGTCGACTTCGTAGGTATGTGTACTTCCTTGTTGGGAAGTACTTGTTAGTATGAATGGCTTCCACGGGAGTTCCGGCGCATCGGCCTCGCTTCGTTTTCTCTCTTGCTTTCTTTTCTTCTTGTTCTCCTTCCTACTTCTTTCTTTGTTCTACATATCATCATTATTGTTTGAGATAGTTATTGTTGTTGCTGTTATCAGTGCCATTATTATATCATTCTGTATAATTACTATTATGATTTGATATAAGCTTATTATCATAATCATATTTTATCATTAACGCGGTCATCATTACTATTATCATTTTATCTATATTATCATTATCATCATTGTTATTATTATTATTATCACCATTAATGTTATTAACAGTATTATCAATATCATCATCATCATCATCATTATCAATATCATTATCATTATCATTATTAGTATCATTATTATTATTATTATTATTATTATTATTATTATTATTATTATTATTATTATTATTATTATTATTATTACTATTATTGTTCTTATTATTATTGTTATCGTTATTATTTCTATCATCATGATTATTTTCATCATTATTATCATTACTATTATTATTATTATTATTATTATTATTATTATTATTATTATTATTATTATTAATAGTAGTAGTATCATGATTATTATCATTATTATGATTATCATTGCTATTATTATTATTATTATTATTATTATTATTATTATTATTATTATTATCATTATTATCATTATTATTATTATTATTATTATTATTATTATTATTATTATTATTATTATTACTATCATCACTATCATTATTATCATTGTTACTGTTATCACTATTATCATCACTACCATCATTTGTGTTATTATTATCATCATTAATATCATTACTGGTATAACCCCCTTTCTAACTGGTGTGGTTATCGTTGATAATCAAGACATGATTTGATAGATATATATTATCATTATTTTTCCATGCATAGAGTAGGTTCTGTACAGAAGTAGAATACATCTTAAACATTACTGAATATTTTTTCCCATCACTTATTTTGTTATGATTTAAATTGTATATTATTATTATTTATTTATTTATTTATTTTTACGGTGTATCTGAGGTGGTTCTCTTGTTATTGTTTTTTTTGTGAATTTTGTGTCTTACAGTTTGGCGATTTTTTGTTGCTTTTATTATCATCATTATTGTCATTTTCATCATCATTATTGTTATTTATTGTTGCAGTTGTCATTATCATCTTTTCATTATTATTATTATTATTATTATTATTATTATTATTATTATTATTATTATTATTATTATTATTATCATCATTACTATTATTACTATTATCATTGTTATTATCATCATTGCTATTATTACTATTATCATTACTATTATTACTATTATCATTGTTATTATCATCACTACTATTATTACTATTATCATTGTTATTATCATCACTACTATTATTACTATTATTATTGTTATTATCATCATTACTATTATTACTGTTATCATTGTTATTATCATCATTACTATTATTACTATTATCATTGTTATTATCACCACTACTATTATTATTATTATCATTATTATTATTATCATTATTATTATTATTATTATTATTATTATTATTATTATTATTATTATTATTATTATTATTATTATTATTATTATTATTACTATAATTATAATAATTATTATTATCATTGTTATTATTATCATTATTATTATTATTGCTCTTATGATTATTGCTATTATCATTATCATTATTATTATTGTTATTATTATAACATCATTGTTATTACTATCATCATCATCATCATCATTATTATTATCATTATTATTATTATAATTGTTGTTGTTGTTGTTATTATCATTATTACTATCATTTTCATTATCATTATCATCATTGTCATTCTTATTATCACTGTCATTAATGCTATTGTCATTATTATCATCATTATTATCAATGACATTATTATCATTACTTTTGTTAAGACCATAATTGTTATTATTTCTATCCTTATTATTATTGTTATTATCATTATTACTGTCATTATTATTATCATTATTATTATCATTATCATTATCATTATCATTAGTGTTCCTGTTATCGTTACTCACTTCCTCAGACTCCCTCTCTCTCACTTCCTTACACTCCCTCTCTCTCCCTTTCATATTCTCACACTCCCTCTCACTCACTAACTCTCTCAATCCATCACACACTGACTCACAATCACCCTCACTTCCTCACATTCCTTATCATACTCCCTCCCACTCACTCACACTTTCTCTCACTTCCTCACACCCCCTCTCATATCCCCACACTCACTCACACTCTCTCTCATTTCCTCACACTCCCTCTCACTTCCTCACACTCCCTCTCACTTCCTCACACTCCCTCTCACTTCCTCACACTCCCTCTCACTCACTCACACTCTCACGCACTCACACACTCTCTCATTTCCTCACACTCCCTCTCTATATCACTCCCTCTCACTCACTCACACTCTCTCTCCCTTCCTCACACTCCCTCTCACTCACTCACACTCCCTCTCATATTCTCACACTCTCTCTCACTCCCTCTCACTTACTCACACTCTCTCTCATTTCCTCACACTCCCTCTCTATCTCACTCCCTCTCACTCACTCACACTCTCTCATTTCCTCACACTCCCTCTCTCTCTCTCTCACTCCCTCTCACTTCCTTACGCTCCCTCTCTATCTCACTCCATCTCACTTCCTCTCTCTCTCACTCCCTCTCACTCACTCACACTCCCTCTCCCTTCCTCACACTCCCTCTCTATCTCACTCCCTCACACTCCCTCTCGGAGCTCGGCCGGCGCGGCTGAAGCACCTCAAGAGGGCGAGTGAAGTGGCCTCACTGACTCCCTCATAATATATTAGAGGACTTCCCGCGCCCACATGTACTTGTTAACAGGATTATTTGCTCCTTATCGATCTTCGTCACTGTTATTGTTATCTTTATCGTAATTATCTTAACCTTTATCTTTATCTTTATCGTAATTATCTTAACCTTTATCTTTATCTTTATCGTAA
>NC_091577.1:158169-181706 GCF_042767895.1 Penaeus vannamei
CCCATAATATGCCTCTGCTGAGGGCTATAAAATGCAATATTGTATCGCCCAGAATACCTTTCCATTTGTACAACAGGAACTACTGCCATAGTGGTGCAGGTGCGTAGACTATTATCAGTCAGTATTTCAGACACTTTAACTAAATCTAAGGATTATAAAGCTGTTAAAGAAGAAAGAGAAAGCTGCAGTCCATAGAAAAAGCGCCAGAGTATATGGAATGTACTCCAAGTAGGAGAAAGTAGCTGCCGAATTGGGAATCGGGAGTTGATATTTATATTATTGCCTGACTTATTTTCTTATCAAACTAATACATGACAGACTGTTCGGTAATGATTAACGGCGATCTGAAATGATGTTAGCTTGATTTTCCATCTTTTTCATTGTCATTTGTCTATTATGCAAGGTCTTAGTAATATGCAACTACAGTGCTTGTGTAATTTAATCTTAGCACGGGGAGGCTAGAATGTAAAATCTGAAATGTAAATAACCAACCGCTATGAAAATTAATGGATTCCTCTCACCCTCTACCACCCCAATATGTAGGACATATGCTGTGGAACCGCCCACTATCCACACTCTTGGCCCCGAGAGGTAGGGAGAGCACGAATGGTACCACGCTGCCGCCCACCAGCCCCGGGAAGGCAAAGAATCCTCCATGTATGCACGTTTAGATAGATTTTTTGACTGACAAGCGGAAGCACTGGAAGTCGAGTCTGTCATACACTCTTTCCTGCTCTACATACCTTGCAGATTCTTTGTTGTCCAAGCTGGGTGTTGGCCAGACTGTAGAGTATCTTTCTTGTGCGGGGAATATTACATTTTTTCATGCGCGGAGAACATTGTTTTGTCTATATATGCGTGGACTGATCTGCGGATAGATGATGAAACAAGTGCATGGAAAGGTCAAAAGAATTTTAAGCGTGGAAGATAATTTAAAAAGGAACAAGAGTGCACAGAAACTTACCTGAGAACTACATTTGCGCGGACAGAATTTGACCAAATAATTTTTGCCCGCGCAGACCAAACTCTATAGTCTGTGGTGTTGGTGTGCATCAGCCCCCTATGGGTGGGTTGCAGGGGGCACCTCCCCATGTCTATGTATTTACTAATTTTCTGTATAATATTCATAGTTTACTTTGCAGTTTCCCTTGTATTACTCTTATTATTGCTTTCTGAGCTTGAGGTACAGAAACTGCGGCAAGTGCATGATACTGCACCAGTAAATGTTGAAATTCTGATTGTAAGGTAGCTGTTGAAGTTTATAACTAATTTGAAGTGGATCTGAATAGTCAAACTCTGTCAACTAAACATTTTCTGCCGAGGGCAGGATCAGGCCCAGAATATCCTGGTTATATATGGGGTACTCATAGACATCTTGCTTAGCCAAGAGCTCATGAATTTGAGTTCTTGTTCATATGTTGTTTTGCTTGATTAATTTCCAGAAATTATGATGTTTGAAATGCATATCTCATTTCTTCCTTTTCTTTAGGTGAGTCTTTTGTGCCGTTTGATGTGCTGGTAAGCCAGAGGCGGAATGAGGCTCGCAGGTCACTCTTGGTGGAGGTGGCAGGGCTGCCCTCGTCTACAGACCTACACCAGGTGTGCAGTCAGTATGGAGCTGTGCGGAAGATGTTCCATTATACCACCAGACATAGCAATGTCAATAAAGTAGGTAGCTAATCATATGCTATTGATATGCTGTTGAACTGTATACATTTGTTCCTTTGAAAGTCAAAAATTCCTATCAGTTAGACAAGAAGATAATTTGTGTTTTCATACTGAATTTTCATCATTATTCTGAGTAGTGTATCTTTCTTTTTGAAGGAGATGATCCTTGTGGAGTTTGATGAGGCAGAATCCCTGGAAAAAGCGCTGCAGGCCACACGTTCACCTCCAACAGAACGCATCATACCTGTTCACTCTCCCTTTGTGTGGCTCTCAGCCAGTCGGACTGCATCCTCTAACAGGAAGAAGACCAACATCAGTAGTACCACAGACATCATGCAAGAGACAGTTCCTTCTAATGAAGAACTTCAGCTGCAGTTGTCTCAGAGCAGAGATGTAAGAGCGCTTTCTTGTAAAAGGGGACAAGAACGGTTGCAAATGTTATAATGCTCTTTTCTTAATATTGGTGATATATGTAAGTTTTGAAAAGATGCTAATCTTTTTATTCTACTTTCTCCCTGTCTTTAAAACAGTTGTCAGAGCAGATACAAAAATCATATGAATGCCAAAAATTGACTGAGTTAGGTTCAAGACTCAGGTTTTTTACATGCAGACAGGTAGGTTTCATATATTTTCCTCTTTTCATTATCTAATAACCTGTTATATATTTTTTGCCATAACCTTATGACTTTAACATATAGTTCCTATTGTACTTGCCTTTAACTCTTTGCCGACTCAATACTCTACCATAGTGCTATATTACCTTTGATGTCTGGCACATTTATTTGTTTTCAAACATTAAACATTAAACAGTATTGCACTTTTGATACCTGATTAATTGTGATTTATGCTTTTATATGTAAAGCAATAGCTAAAGAAGATGATTCATTCCACAGGTAGAAGTTGCACTCTCAGGCCTATTCCCACAGGCATGTGTCCTTCCCTTTGGTTCCTCGGTTAACTCCTTTGGGCGAATCAACTGTGACTTGGACATGATTTTGGAACTGTTTGATGTCACTAATCAGGTCAGTATTCATGAATATGAAAGGTTAGAGTCTGAGGGTACTTCTTTTCAGTCTTTATGGTTGTTGTGATGATATTTGTTTTAATAATTAGTTTGTGTGGACTATTTCATTTGATAGGAACTAATGTTTAAACTTCATATACAGCAGTATTTTATGTATCTTGTATTCTGATTCTTTTTCCATGTGATTTAGACTGTATTGTGAAGATTTATTGCCTGTGCAATAAATTGAAGAACCACTAATTGATCATTTTTTACTTTCTAGGACACCACTCAGCGCTTGGTCTTCCAGGCCAAGAAATCACGGTCTGCGGCCAATCCTCGCATCACCATGCAGCGCCACATGGAAGTCATCTCAGATATTCTAGATAATTTTGTGCCTGGATGTTCTCAGGTGAGAAATGATTGATATGCCCATTGTATATGTTCATTTTGCAGTATTTTAAATATGATATGTTAATTTGCTGATGCAGGAAAGATACACTGTCTACTATGGTGTTTTTTTATCAGTTTTAAGTACAGACAAATGGTTCCACAAGCACTTGGATACCAAAAAGTCAATTACTAGGCATACCTGATCTCACCTGTCTACCTCATACCAGGAAATTTAGTTTATTATTATTGTTTTTATTTTTGTTGTTGTTGTTATTGATGATGATGATGATGATGATGTTTTTTCTTGATATTGTTCATTTTTCTTGATATTATGTCATTATTATTATGATCATTATTTTTATTATTATTGTTATTGTTATTATTATTATTATTTTTTGTATTTGTATTTTTATTTTTATTATTATTGTTGTTTTAATTATTACTGTTATTGTTACTACTGCTTTTACTATTACTATTACTACTACTACTACTACTACTACTACTATTACTATTACTATTATTATTATTATTACTGTTGTTGTTGTAGGTGGTTTTGCTGTTGTTGCTGTTATTGTTATTATTTTAAGTTTTATTATTCATACTGATATTTGTATAATTTGTATAAATTATTTTTATTGATTATATTCTATATTTAGGATAGGATTGTTATTGTTATTGTTATTGTTATTGTTATTGTTATTGTTATTGTTATTGTTATTGTTATTGTTATTGTTATTATTATTATTATTATTATTATTATTATTATTATTATTATTATTATTATTATTATTATTATTATTATTATTATTATTATTATTATTATTATTGTTTTTGTTAATATTATTATTATTATTATTATTATTATTATTATTATTATTATTATTATTGTTATTATTATTGTTGTTATTGTTATTATTATTATTATTATTATTATTATTATTATTATTATTATTATTATTATTATTATTATTATTATTATTATTATTATTATTATTATTATTATTATTGTTATTGTTATTGTTATTGTTATTATTATTATTATCATCATTATTATCATTATCAATATTATCATTATCAATATTATTATTATCAATATTATTATTATCAATAATAATAATAATATTATTATTATTATTATTATTATTATTATTATTATTATTATTATTATTATTATTATTATTATTATTATTATTATTATTATTATTATTATTATTATTATTATTATTATTATTATTATTATTATTATTATTATTATTATTATTATTATTATTATTGTTATTGCTATTGTTGTTATGATGATGATGATGATTGTTATTGTTATTATTGTTGTCAATGTCATCGTCCTTGCCATTATCCCTACCTATTATTATTATTGCTGCTGCTGTTGTTTTAAACTTCGAGAGTGAAGATAAAATAAGTTGGCAATTTATAAAAAGACAGAAAATTCAAGAAATGGGGTTAAAAGGGAACGTAATTGACTCGGCGACTATACCTGTGAAATGTGCCTGTGAAATCTCTCTGTATACATGCGCTCCAGCATCAGTGGCTGAAGTGCACATTAGGGATTTTCGTTTTATGAAATTTTTTGTAATATCAGTTCAGTAATAGCACATATGATGTATCTAAATTTACATATATATTCTTAACACTCCTGTATTATATATTAAGTTATATGTACATTTTTTAACACTGCATTCTTTGTTGCATATTGTGTCAGATCATATAATTTGATACAAAACACACATAATTCTGACAGTGATTACTTTCCAAGCCTTGAATGAATTGTAGAAAGAATAAGATTATGTTAACTTTCTCAAAGCTGTTACTTCAGTGGTCCAGTATATTAGTATCTTTCTTATGGTAATATGTACCAGGATTAGCTCAATTTTTGCTTGTTTTTAAAATCCAAAATGAAATTTATCAGTCTTGCTTATTGTATTGAATACATAATCCATATCATTCTTAAGAATTAGATAATTTAAGGCATTTAAGAGAAAAATAGAAAAGAAAAATATTGCACGTGTATCATTGTGTCAGTTTTCTACTTAATGTATAATTTTCCCTTCTGAATGGCAGGTGAGGAAGATTCTAGCAGCCCGTGTTCCCATTATCAAGTATCGCCAGGATCTGACTGACATGGAGTGTGACCTCTCTATGGCCAACAGGTATAAAAGATACATTCAAGTGACTGCAGCTTTTACATTGTGGGAGTAAAGGCTGTGGACACTGTTTTGCCACAGGTTCAAGTGTCTCTTTGTCCTCTGAACTTTACTGTGGAAAATTTAGCTGAGGACTTTGCAAGAGCTCTGACTTAAGCAGGCTTTGAATTAGTCTGAAAATAGCTTTGCTAATCACTGGGATTTGTAGAATATTTCTGAATGGTGTTGTTGCTTGTTTTGCAGGAGTGGGTTTTATATGAGTGAAATGTTGTACCTGTATGGAAGCATGGACAAGAGAGTGCGGCCCTTAGTCTTTGCCATTAGGAAATGGGCAAAGGATCGCCATGTTACTTCGCCATACGCAGGGCGCTGGGTTACCAACTTTTCCCTGACACTCCTGGTCCTCTTCTACTTAATGAGAACTTCACCACCTGTCATTCCTCCCCTCCAGATGCTTATTAAGTTAGCAGGTAAGAGTTTGCAATAAATTGAGTTGAAATAAATTCATGGAAAAAAACAAGGATTTTAAAAGCCTGTTAGCTTTGTCATAGACATACTCATGGTCTATTCATTTGCAGAGTATTATCTCAGAATATTGCATTTTATATTTTCAAAGTTTAATTATTGCTTTGATATAGAATATGAGGATGGGAACTAGTAACCTCTCTTTAAAATATAGACATTTAAAAATGGAAGTTTAAGTCTAGCCTATTATGTTTAACCTATTGCTGTATGATCTGAGTTTAATGACACATTTACCATAAACTAATGCATTTTTTTGTTTAGTTGATATGGTATATTTTAGAATAAGGGGGAAATTAGAAAGGTATGACAGTGGCAATGTTCATTGTTGACAGTCTTGCTGGCCATTCCTTGAGATAATTTTGAGAGCAGTTTTTAAATGATTGATCAAGAATGGATTCTTTCTTCACCGTGGTATTTTTCCTCATTGATAGCACTGCCTGTATGCAAGAGTAGGTATTGTTACTATATAGAATTAGTCTTATATTTGTGGTGATTATGAGAGGCATTCAACAGTTTACAAGTCATATCTGGGTAGTTGAAGTGAATGAAGATACGTAATTAGAATAAGAAGAAAAAATAGATAACTGAAAAAAGAGCAAGAGAAAGAGAATGCTTTAGCACTTTTTGTAAGAAATATAATGGCCTGTCTAATTATAGTTTTGTATAATCCTTGTCTTTAATCATATATATTTCACTGTGATAAGATATCAATAGAAAACTATAATTTCACAAGTTAGTTGCATGCATTTATCATCTTAATACCCTTAATTTTCATCAAAATTATACATAGAGCATTGGTAGGGGAAAAGTTGTATATAGGAGGGTGCACAGATGGCGTGTGTGTGTGTGGTGTGTGGTGTGTGTGTGTGTGGGGGGGGTGTAAGTGTGTGGTGTGTGTGTGGAGGGGGGTGTAAGTGTGTGGTGTGTGTGTGGGGGGGTGTAAGTGTGTGGTGTGTGTGTGTGTGGGGGGGGTGTAAGTGTGTGGTGTCTGTGTGTGTGGGGGGGGGGGGTGTAAGTGTGTGGTGTGTGTGTGTGTGTGTGTGGTGTAAGTGTGTGGTGTGTGTGTGTGTGTGGGGTGTAAGTGTGTGGTGTGTGTGTGTGTGTGGGGTGTAAGTGTGTGGGGTGTGTGTGTGTGGTGTGTGTGTGTGTGTGGTGTGTGTGTGTGTGTGGGTGTGTAAGTGTGTGGTGTGTGTGTGTGGGTGTGTAAGTATGTGGTGTGTGTGTGTGGGTGTGTAAGTGTGTGGTGTGTGTGGTGTGTAAGTGTGTGTGTGTGTGGTGTGTGTGTGTGTGGTGTGTGTGTGTGTGGTGTGTGTGTGTGTGGTGTGTGTGTGTGTGTGTGTGTGTGTGTGTGTGTGTGTGTGTGTGTGTGTGTGTGTGTGTGTGTGTGTGTGTGTGTGTGTGTGTGTATATGTGTGTGTGTGTGTGTGTGTGTGTGTGTGTGTGTGTATGTGTGTGTGTGTGTGTGTGTATGTGTATGTGTATGTGTGTGTGTGTGTGTGTGTGTGTGTGTGTGTGTGTGTGTGTGTGTGTGTGTGTGTGTGTGTGTGTGTGTGTGTGTGTGTGTGTGTGTGTGTGTGTGTGTGTGTGTGTGTGTGTGTGTGTGTGTGTGTGTGTGTGGTGTGCGTGTGTGTGTGTGTGTGTGTGTGGTATGTGTATTTGTGTGTGTGTGGGGGGGTGTTATATAGATTTATAATTATCTTAACAAACCCTAAGATATTATAAAGTCACTGAAATTACTAATATATACATAGATGTAGGAAGAAGTATTTTCAAAACAAATGAAGGAATTAATGAAGTAAATGTTGTGTGACTGGCTTGGTGTGAGGTAAGCAGTTTATGGAGACACCTAATGTAATAGCATTAATAATTACATCCCTGGAATCAGCCCACCCAGGCTCAAAGACAATGCTGCATCATTGGGTTGACATCTGAATCTACATCATGCTCTGAGGAAGTTCTCTCTCTTATTCATACTTTTTCTGATTCATATTTTGTCTTAGAGACCTGTCACAATAACGCATTCAAATTCAAACTGGTATTTTGGCAGGTGATGATGATGTACGCACAGCAGAAAGTATCAACTGCACCTTCTTGCGAGATTTGAAGATATTAACAGCCTCAGATAACAAGCAAAGCCTAGAAGATTTACTGAGAGGTTTCTATGAATTTTATGATAAATTTGACTTCAAGGAGAGAGGCTTGTCGGTTGTGAGGGGTGATGACTTTGTGAAACCAGAACACAATGCATTGTACATTCAGGTATGTGTTGTAGATCATCATTCTCTGCAATGTATATGAATGTATAGTGTTGAGAATACAGAGTATTTTGGCCTCTAATTAATTAAGTTTGGTTATGTATTGTATTTATTTATTTATCTATGTATTTACTTTTTCCTTACATGGTGTATTACGGTAAATTAGTCTGTTAGGCACAAGGTTTGCTTATTCTGTTGTTCATAGATTACAGATTAAGGCATCTTGAAGGAGAAATACATTTTTTCGAGGATTTTAACTCGGTCATTTGTGTGAAATAATGTAGATTCATCATTACAAAATTATTAGCTTGTTGAGGCCTTTTGGCTGATTTTCTTTTTTTTTACCATTGTTTGTGCTCTTAAAAATTTTATGATGCTGATAAGAGGCTTCCACATTTTAGAAACCATAATAAGGTCACGTACATTTAATAAATTCATGGAAGCCATTCTTTTCAGAAAGCATTACCAAATGAAGTGTAAGCACAAGCTACTGTGGTTTCTGCTTGTGATGTTCTAAGTCTGTTTCCTTCTCTCATTGCAGAACCCCCTTGAACGTGAGTTAAATGTCAGTCGTAATGTGACCCTGGAGGAACTAGAGAGACTTCGGTCAGAAATCACACACGCCAGATACAGATTAGAGGAAGATACTGAACATATTGTAAGTCGCTCTTTTTTTTGTGGGTTTGTGTGTGTGTTTGTGTACGTGCGTGTGCGTTGCATGGGTGTGTGTGCGTGCGTGCGTGCGTGCGTGCGTGCGTGTGAGCGTGCGTGCAGGTATGCATGCATGCTAGATAACAGTATTTAAAAGGAAATATAAAGAAGACTTACATACTACTATGTAATTTCCATTTAAAAATTATGGTAATTGCCTGTGAATCCTTTTCTTTTTGCACAATACATAATTCAAAAGAAGTATTTAACTTATTTTTCAATAATTTATTTGAAATTTAGCCTATTAACTCTACCTATTAATTTTTATTTTTTAAAATTTGATGCACCACTTTACAGAATACAGTTTGCTTGCTATTTTCCTAAAAATTACTATAGCATATTCAAATTTGGAAATCTAGTACAAAATATTGGGACTGTGATCAGTACTGGTGTTTCAGTCTAGTTTTCCTTGTCCTCCTTGAGCTCATTTTTATCCCCTACCTTTTTTTGTTGATTTAGTTGTGAAATCATGATGTGGTATATTCAACCCTAAGTCATATCCTTATTGTTTTCTTAATATATGGCTTATATCATCTTCCTTTCCATCATCAGGAGGAGCAGCAGGGGCAGCAACCATGGGGCCTCCTCAGCCTGTGGGGGGCATCCCATAAACCTCAGGCACACAGAGGTCTCAATGCCTCCATAGACTGGCAGGAGGTCTTCCATATACAGGAGCAGGAAACTCCTCCCACGCCCGATAAACAGTTGAATGTGTCGCCAGTGCATGCAGCTACAAAGTCCAATGAGAAGGTGCAAAGCAACGGTGAAAAGACAAGGAACAACTCCAAATTCCAGCCAGTGGAACGGACCAAAATGTTAAAGGAAGAACTTATCATGCCGTCAGACCTGAATGGCTTGGTGACAAAGTTAAAAAGGAATGTGGTGCAAAAGAATGCAAATGGAAAGAAAAATAAGAAACAGAAATTTAACAAAGTTATGTACAAATGGTGACGTTGGTAAAACTGTCATGTTTTTTAATCTTGGAATTCATATTCAGGACTGAACTGAAAGTCAAACTGTTTAACATTTCAGTATATTTTTCGATTTGTATTTGTATTCGGATGGGACTGCAAATTTAACTTCATGTTCAATTTCATATTTCATTCTTTTCATTTCTCATAATGAATTAATTTATTTTGTTATTAGCAAGCACTAATAAATGAAGCAATTCCCAACAGTGATTCCTTTGTACAGTTTTGTTACTGTAAATAGAATATCTATTGTTTTTCTAGTCAGTTGATGTTTTCATTCCTCCTTGATGCCAGAAGAAAAGCTTGTACAAAATATTTTTTTACCAGTTAATTATAACTCTTGCTCATATTTGCTATTTGATAGCAAGACATGGATTTTAGTACACCTCTTTGCAGTAAACATGCACAAAACCTTATCTATTGTCAAGAGACAAATAATTACAAAGAAATTGTGAAAGCAGAACTATGTACTTATTCTTCCCTGAGGCACAATTATTCTTCAGTCTACATGTTTATACTTTATGGCAGGGATGGCCAACCTTTTGTGAGATATGATCTACTTTTTCTACAGTTACCGTGATGTGATCTACCAGCCTAAGATTCAAACATATTCCATAATTGTAACTGTAATAGTGTAACATCATTATAAATATAAATATAATTTATTCCCAGAGAAAAAGAGAAATATAATAATCCAAGTATCATGAGTACTTGGATATGCTATTGCAGCTGTTTGCATGACAAATTCTGAAGGACAAATCATTAACAGGTGTAGTGTGATCAATTTAAAACAGGCTTGTGACCAACCAGTCAATTGTGATCGTCTGGTTGGCCACCTCTGCCTAATGGTATACTACATTGATTGCATAACTTCCTCGGGTTTCACACCATACTCATCTTTGACTACTAGAAGGGTAGTTATGGTTGTTATAATTAAACAAATGTAATATTTTTTTTCAGTTCTTATCTCTTTCATGCCTGTAAAAGACATCTGTGACTCACCGATGCCATTATTCAAGCAGATTTTTGTAATGTCTTCAGAGGAAGCATTATCCAGTCAAATTATAGTGTATAATTATGAGTACAAAAATAATGTGATCTTTTTAGTCAGTGCATGGAGGTCCTAAGTAGCTCTTTAATCTGTTTCATTTCAGTCTGTCCCAAATATTTCCTTTATAGCTGAAGAATACCATAAATTCAATTTTTAGAACTAAGGGTTTGAAGAGTATCCACTGTGCTTAAAAAGACTTTTTTTAACCGTATCATGATGGAGCCTGAATTTTTTGTGATGTAGTATTTATGCAACAGTTTAGACTTTGTAGCTAGGCTTAAGCAACAGTCTGTTTTTTTTTTCAGTTTATCAAATTTTCTTGACGATTTTGATGAAACTCTTAGTCTTTTATTCAGACTTTAGCCTGATCTCTGAGGTTGATTTTTTTTCAAAATTGCCTGAATTTTTTTTGAGTTATAGCCAATAAAACAAAAGAACAAGTTCCCATTTTGAAAAATGACAAGCACAAAACTATATGCCTCAACTTATTTTGCTTGGTCTTTTCTTCTGTCCTTTCCTCTTCCATATCTTCTTCATTCCCTTCTTCTATCCCACTGCTACAATGTGAGAGCCGTGCTGATAGGATGAAAGGCTTGTTTTGTGTCAGTCAAGAACAGCTTCTGGGAGCCATGGGCATGGTATTCCCTTGGTTAATTGCGTAGCCCTTACCCCTTATGGGCTATCCACATGTCATAAATCTGTCAGATGGCTGGGTACCCAGCCATGTTGGAATCCCTGGCAGTGAACAGGCAGATACTCTTGCATGCTGTGCCGCAATGTCCACATCACCTCAACTACGCTTCTCACATATTCCAGCTACGGATTATTACCCCTACTTTAAAACCTTCTTGTATACCCGATGCCAATCTTTCTGGTCAAGCCTCCACAATAATAAAACCATCAATCTCTTGGTCAGCTCCATTTCACAGGAACAGACTTTGGGAGACGGCCCTCGCACGCTTACGTATTGGCCACACTCGCCTATTACACGTCTATCTAATGTCACGCTCAGACCCGTCCCTATGTCCTCTATGTAATATCCCTCTTTCAGTTCCACACATTCTCTTGTCCTGTCCACGCTTTAATACAGCACGTACCTCCTATCCTCCCTTCACCGACATCCCAACATATCAGACATCCTTACAGAATCCCACAGCTTCTGCCTGGACAACCTATTCTTCTTCAGATGCATAAATATCCTTCACTTGATCTAACTCCCTTACCTAAACCACCATAACCCTTTCCTTCATCAACCCCCTACCCATCTTCAACCTTTCAACATTACTCTAGATAGTTGATGCATAGCAACTATCACCTGACATCCCCCTTTTCTATACCTTCCTATAGTGCTATATGACCTTAGATGTCTAGTTAAATTTGATAGTGCAATAGATTCAGTTTCTGATCTGACTGTTACAAGGTGGGAGCGATCGCGTCTGGTATAGAAAGGGACTCTGCCTACTTGTTTTTGAGGCATTGTTGAAAGAGAAGAGTGTTGCCTGAGTAAGGAGCTGTAACAGGTATCACGAAAAATCGGTCCCATTTAGCTGGGCTAAACAGAGTATTTCAGATATCTGTAGGGTTGGTGGTGGTGGATGGTCGGGGAAGTGTGGAAGAGGGAGTATTACGGAATGATGGAGAATAAGGCTGCAAGGTAGTAATAAGGGAGGATTGGTTGCTTGATGAAGGTTGCGGGGGTAGAGTAGATGAATTTGAGGAAGTTAGGTGGGTAGGAATATCTTCTGGAGATGGATTCTCTGCTTGGGTGGGTAATGCACTAGTAGGCATTGAGGAGTGGGTAGTAGTTTCAGTGTTCGGAGCCGTGGTCAAAAGAGAGCCTGGGTTGGGGCTATTTGATAAAGGGGCTAGCCTCATTGCCTCTAATAAAGGGATTACATCTTTATAACTGGTCATGGGGAGCCTGGATTATATAAAATGGCACAAACGGCCCACCCTCTTTCACTAAAAGGTAAGGGCTAGACAATTAAATCGGGAGTACCGTAAGGTCAGCCTTTCATCCTTTCAGCACGGCTCTTACATCTTAGGAAATAGATAGTAGAAGGGGTTGGAGAAGGGACGGAGACAAAAAACTGGAGGGGGAAAAGACCATGCAAAATTAGTTGAGTCGAGGGCTGAGACAGATGTAAATAAGTAAATAAGTAAGTAAATAAATTTTGCGTTGATGATTTTTAGAACACCATAAAAGACTTTTTCATATGTCACTTTTATAAGAAAAATGCCATAAAACTTTTATTTCGGACTAAAATTGTGTGCGCGACAGCTTTTGAAGACTACAAAGGGTCGCACTTGAGTTGGTTTTTTTCTCGGCGTACAATGGCCATTAAAAAAATCTCTAAAAATGATAAAAATAAATAAATAGAAAAAAAATCTGGTTTCATATCTGAATAGAACAATCTTTCATCTATTGCATGGTGGATGTACATTTTTCAAATTCGACCTTTTTATGTGAATATTTTACGTAGGCGACTTTTTGAAAACCATAAAAGGGGCCATTTTCTTTATGTCACTTTTACAAGATATACATGAAAATATCGTAAATTCTTATTGCATCATGCAATAGATCTATTCAGCTATAAAATAAGCCATAATTCGTTAATATCGGACTGAAAATGATTGTGCTGCGCGTAAAAGTGTAGAGTATAGAAATATCGCGATTTTCTTCTTTTTACATTATTGATAACAAATCATATATGGAATAGTTGTATATAATATAACCATCTATTATTTCCCTTTATCATTGTAAATGTGGTTTTACAACATATTACTGGTCTGAAATATGATCGTTCTTCATGCCAGCGAATATCACACTCGCAGGCCAGACCGCGCCGGAAGGGGTCACGCGCACGAGGGTCCCAGGCCCTGTAACTCTACGGGATGGAACACACCTTTAACAGCAACACCCGTGAAATACTGATATACAATTACAGGGTGGTGTAAAACTATGTATATATCATACATATGTATATAAAGATTATCTCCGTGTATTCCATGACCTTATGTGTATATATATATTGTTACTTCCATTTGTTGGTTGGTTGGTTGTGTCCTTGTTTCTTGATGTTTGTAGGATAATTCAAAAATGAGATTTTTACCAGAGGTGTATCTTAGCCCAGCTTAGAAGCCATGACCCTGTGGTGGTCTGGATCATTATTTGGATGCAGGATGTTTTTTCTAACTCAAAAAGTTATGGACAGATTTTAATGAAACTTTTATCTGAGATTCCATAAAATTTTGGTGGTGATCAGGATCATTTAGCAAAAACATTTTGTTCAAGAATAAAACTGACAAAATATAATC
Source organism: Penaeus vannamei (assembly GCF_042767895.1). Classification (NCBI taxonomy): domain Eukaryota; kingdom Metazoa; phylum Arthropoda; class Malacostraca; order Decapoda; family Penaeidae; genus Penaeus; species Penaeus vannamei. The sequence goes on from NC_091577.1 coordinate 172,224, forward strand.
AAAACATAAAGAAACGAAAATAGTCCATATAAGTGATATATCATTTTTATATTTATCTGTATACAAAAAATCTGTTATTGTTTCTGAAAGCTTCCCAGATTTTTTAGATAATTCCAAAAAATAAATATAGGTCTCATATTATGTGAAATTTTATAAGCTTTCAGAAAATAATATCACTGTTTTATTATATCTAATCGTTACATCACAATTGCCGATTTTCTAAGGTAAAGTGAAAAATCATATTTCGGTGGGCATTGAAAGTGGCTGCTACCACTTGAAAAATAGCAGGTGGGCCTTGAAACTTTCAGGGGCAATTCAGAAGCCCTGGAACTCCTTGGAAATGCAATTAAATCAAATTGGACAAGAAGGGAGTTATTTGCCAAAAATGATGGTCCCATTAAGCTGTGTATAGCTGGCCCACCCATCATGATGTATATTTATCTTATAGGCCATTATGTCATGATGGCTAGAGCCATACCTGTCACTATAAGGTTAATAACTATATAAAGAGTAAAGCTAATTATACATAACAAGGTAAAATGAAATAAGGAGGCTTTTTTCTTTTCTTGTAACAACAGATTTACAGTATTTTCAATAATTATATGCCAGAGTAAAATTAAAACCTCTTAAAATGCACTTTCACCCTGGTTCAACATAACAATAAGTCAATCTTGTATTTACCATGTGAAACTGTTCTACATACTAGTATCACTTTGATGGGGATTTGAGCTGGAATCACATGGTTGAAATACAAACACACAACACACACTTGGATAGCATAAATATACAAAAAGACAGTCAAGTATAACCAAAAAGGCGTTGGTTTCTGAGAACTATCAGTGACTGAAGGCACTACATTAACACGTGAATATTAGAGTAGTTCAAATGCCCAAGCTGTTTAAAGGTTTGTTTTTATTATAGAAAATACCTGCTAGTTCTCTTGGACAACTGAAGAAGGCCATCTCAACTACCAGCCAGAGCCATAGTGTTCGTAACAGTTTGCAAGTCCATTACTTTCAAAGTTAAACAATACTCTTCATGCCTCTTATTGCTTGTTGCTAGGAGCAAAGGAAACATTAAAGACACATATACAGACATAAGAGGAAAGGGAAGGGGGAGAGGGGAATGGGAGGGTGAAGGGAAAGGGGAGGGTGAGGGTAAGGGGAATGGGAGGGGAAAGGGGAAGGGGAAGGGGAAGGAGTAGGGAAAGGGAAAAGGAAAGGGGGAGGGGGGGAGAAAAAAAGTGACTGCACATACACAGGAGCAGCCTTGAGTCAAGGAATTATTACATGGAAAGAGTTAACACGGGTCATGCAATGCTGTATTTGTATTCAGAACCCTAGTAAGCTTGATAATTTCCCATGGAACTTTTAGAATGACAATCTTTACTATTCCTAACTAAAATGGCACAGAAATCCCTTAACAAAACAGAAAAAATGCAAGCAAGAAGAAGACACACATAAATAAGCATGTAAGTACAAATTAAAAGATCTTTTGACATCTGCTATATGCTCTCAAAAAATCCATATATCTCCATAGCTGTTTACATGGCTGGAGATTATACTTTATGCTTCATATATAATGGTCAGTTAATTTATTTGATAATAAAAAAGATAAACATAAGTTTGACAGGATAAGTTTTAGTATAATAAAATTTTTGTTTTAAATAAGTATAAAACTTTAGTTCTGATTAGAATATACCTGAGTATTGGTGCATTTGTATGGAATGTTATCTTAAAGTTTAACCACTAAGTAGACTCTGGAATGTTTCTTGATCATTAACAAATATTCTCAATTCCTACTGAGGCAGAATCCTCACACAAGGAAGTGTTTACCCAACATGTACATAATGAGCTACATATACATGCACACATGCACACACATGTACACATGTGCATGGACACATACATGCAAATACACACCAACACACGCGCAAACACACATGCGCACACACACGCACGCACACACACACACACACACACACACACACACACACACACACACACACACACACACACACACACACACATGCACACACACACACACACAAACACACACACACACACACACACACACACACAATGCTATGTACACAATCCTACTTGTTGATATAATGCACCAATAAGAAAATTGTAAAAAATATACATATACCAGTTAAATTTACTATATTTCTAACATACTGGGCTCAAATGTTTTAACAACATAATCGTGGTAGTATACCATGATGCCTAATGGCTGACCCAGGATAAGGGAAGCCCAAACTATCATGTTTCCCCATCGCTGTCCAAATCGTGATTCTACCCACGTTGAGATATATACTAGGGGTACCTGTGAAAAAAAAAATCCACAAATTTAAAATCCAAAATCTGGGAACAGTTATCAAAGCAATGTAACAGTACTATAATGATGTTTAATATTCTTGTCTTTACACAAATGAAGATATGTCCATATCAAATCTGGCAGTTTATAAATTAAAGATAATTAAACCTTGAAAATTCAAAGTCAAGGAATATTCGAGAAGACACATTTTCTCTTACCTGCACCATCATACCAAGGAATACCCCAATTTTGTACATGTGGAGTGGGATGGACACCAAATACTCGTGCAAGACAGCAGAGAGGACAAACACCACAATGGAGGCTGTAGATTTCTTGTATTTGTTTTTAACCATGGGGACAAAAATATGTCTGAAACATGTACAAGATAATGTTATGCACCTTTTCATTGTTTTTTGAGACTATGTTACAACAATTAACTGGGGAAATGGAATAATTTTTGATACAAATAAGGTGGTACTTATATTCAGCTAAGAAACTAATTTAGGTTAATGGAAATTAGGGTTAATAAAGAAATGCATGTTAACAGAAACTTTTTTAGGATTCCTTTTTGACAAAATAGCTTGATATGCAATCATAATTACATGGCTATCTGCAGCATGAAATGTTCTGACTCATTAAAAAAATCACATTGCTCAACACAAGTAGAAAATTTAGTGTATCTTTTAAATTATTTAATATAACATACAAATGAGCTGAGCACACCACCATAAATTATATATTTTTATTACCTGACATTTTCATAATCATTTCTGATAAAGAGATAGAAGAAATTCTTAAACACAAAAAAATCATTGCAAGCACATTATCAGTAGAACAATTGAGTTGCTTAAAGCACCATGATAAGAGATGCTCCACACTTAGCCAAAGTACTGAATCTGCTACCATGGAAACAAGGTCCAACTTCATTATGACAAAACAGTGCATTTTCCCTCTAATGCTCAACCACATGAGCTCTTGGTCCTTAGCTCCACCTCATGTTTTGATAATACACTCACTCCCTCATTCACTCACTCACTCACTCACTCTCACACACACACACACACACACACACACACACACACACACACACACACACACACACACACACACACACACACACACACACACACACACACACACACACACACACACACACAGTCTCTCACAAAAACACACACACACAGTCTCTCACAAAAACACACACACACACACACACACACACACACACACACACACACACACACACACACACACTCAGTCACACACACTCAGTCACACACACAGTCAACCTCATTTACTCACTCACTCACTCACTCACTCACTCTCTAAGATAAAAAAGAAAGTCTTGTCACACACCTGACTGCCCACTTGTGAACGGGGAGGTTCCACAGCCGCCAAAAGGTGCCCACATCCTTGGCATTCCACCAGTCTTGGTAGAAGTTGCGATCAGCAAAGCGCAACAACTCTCCAAGTGTGTTCAAGAAAGAGTGAAATGTGAGGTAGAACCAGCAGAGCCATAGGATGTGGTTTGGGATCTGTAGATGGAGAAGGAAGATTAGGATCTAGAAATATTATTTGTTCTTAAGGTACTATCTCCTGTATGGTCCATTAGGTCACATTTTATAGGCAAGTAATTGCTCTATAGGAATATTAAAACTTGTATAAAAAATATAGGCTTGGGTGCTGAAATACATTGCTTTTCTTAAAAGAGAGAGAGAGAGAGAGAGAGAGAGAGAGAGAGAGAGAGAGAGAGAGAGAGAGAGAGAGAGAGAGAGAGAGAGAGAGAGAGAGAGAGAGAGAGAGAGAGAGAGAGAGAGAGAGAGAGAGAGAGAGAGAGAGAGAGAGAGAGAGAGAGAGAGAGAGAGAGAGAGAGAGAGAGAGTGAGAGAGAGAAAGAGAGAGAGAGAGAGAGTAAAGAGAGTAAAGAGAGTAAAGAGAGTAAAGAGAGTAAAGAGAGTAAAGAGAGTGAGAGAGAGAGAGAGAGAGAGAGAGAGAGAGAGAGAGAGAGAGAGAGAGAGAGAGAGAGAGAGAGAGAGAGAGAGAGAGAGAGAGAGAGAGAGAGAGAGAGAGAGAGAGAGAGAGAGAGAGAGAGAGAGAGAGAGAGAGAGAGAGAGAGAGAGAGAGAGAGAGAGAGAGAGAGAGAGAGAGAGAGAGAGAGAGAGAGAGAGAGAGAGAGAGAGAGAGAGAGAGAGACAGAGAGAGAGAGAAGACAGAGAGAAGAGAGAGAGAAGAGAGAGAGAGAGAAGAGAGAGAGAATAGACAGAGAAGAGAGAGAGAGAGAAGAGAGAGGGAAGAGAGAGAGAAGAGAGAGAGAGAGAGAGAAGAGAGAGAGAGAGAGAGGAGAGAGAGAAGAGAGAGAGAGAGAAGAGAGAGAGAGAGAAGAGAGAGCAGAAAAGAGAAGAGACGAGAAGAGAAGAGGAGAGAAGACAAGAGAAGAGAAGAGAAAAGAGATGAGAAGAGAAGAGAGAGAGAAGTGAGAGAGGAAGACAAGAGAAGACAAGAGAGAGGAGAGAAGACAAGAGAAGAGAAGAGAAAAGAGAGGAGAGAAGACAAGAGAAGGAAAGAGAAAAGAGAGGAGACAAGAGAAGAGAAGAGAGAAGAGAAGAGAAAAGAGAGAGAGAGGAGAGGAGAGGAGAGGAAGAGAGAGAGAGAGGAGAGGAAGACAAGAGAAGAGTAGAGACGAAACGAGAAGAGAAGAGGAGAGAAGAAAAGAGAAGAGAGAGGAGGGAAGAGAAGAGAGAAAAGAGAAGAGAAGAGAAGAGAAGAGAAGAGAAGAGAAGAGAAAAGAGAAGAGCAGAAAAGAGAAGAGAAGAGAAGAGGAGAGAAGAGATGAGAAGAGAAGAGAGAGTGAGTGTGGCATGGGAGGAGGGACGATTGATTGAATTTTTTTTAATTCATAAAAGAAAAACAATATGTACTCACTGCCAGTTTCAACAGCCGTTCAGCACACCTTATGAAGTCAAGGTCCTGAAAAAGCAAGAGCAAAACTCAACAAGAGGAAAGAAATTTAAAACCCTCAACTAAAATAAATGTGGTGATGACTAATCACATCATTTGTCAAGTTTTGCATCATTTATGAACGTTATGTTTAAATGATGGTATTATCATGTCTTCCTTATATGCAAGTTTTTTTGTTTTGTTTTTTTATCTTGATATGAAAATAAATAAATACACAAAACAATGATAAAATAAAAACATTAAGTGTCCAAGAGGTTGAATTCCTCACATAAAACAAATATCAGACTGGAAAAAAATGGTTTAATAAATAAATAAACCTGGAAATGTAAAAAAAAATAAAAAAAATAAAAAAATAAAAAAATAAAAAAATAAAGACATAAATAATGCAAAACAAAATAAAATAAAATTCCAAAAATCAATACAGACTTCCAGGACTTAAACACTATAAAACAACTTAGACAAAAATAAAACAGAAAGGCCTTAGAATGACTCAGACAAAGATAAAAATACCAAAGAAGGACTCACAGAGAAGGCCTGGAATGAATTGCGCACACTGGGAATGATCCACTGCTGGAACATGGCAAGCAGGATGTTAGTGATAGCGGCAACCTCCAGCATACGACGCAGCAGAAATCTGTTGGATGCAGGCTCGGTCATGCTCACAGAATGATAAAAGGAAGCTTAAAAGCCAAAAAATCTTATTTAGTGACATATATGATATCTGTACTACTGTATTGTCATAAAAAAATAGCCATAGTAATAATTTCAATATTAATTATAATGCTAGATATTGGTACTGATACAGTTATTACACAAATCGTTAGTAATGTGTATGTGTGATATTGAGAACACTAATGATGATGAAGATGACGATGAAGATGATGACGATGAAGATGAGGATAATGATGATATCTTCAGTACCAACAACAATAACAACAACCACAATAATGATAAAATAATAATAATAATATAATATAAAACAATAATAATCATCAAACAACAGTAATAATAATGATAAAACAATAATAATAGTAACAAAACAATAATAATAATAACAACAACAATCACAATAATATCAAGAACTATCATTCCTATCATCAACATTGAAAAATAACAGTATTATCAATTATTACTATTACTTAGTATTTGTGACAGTGCATCTGCAACATCAAACACTATCAACAACCATATCTCGTAAAATATCTTATCACCATAAAAAATACAAAAGTACAGACAAAAGCTCTTACAAAAAGCCACACCTCTGACAGAATAAGCCACTGAGAAAAATAGAGTTTTCATTACAACCACGATAAACTTCTAGGCTGTTTAAAAAGGTGTCAGTTTCATTAAGGATAATAAAAACCTTTCTTCACTGGTATCACTCATCTCATTCTGTGGTTAAAAAAAAAAAGCCTCCGCATATCAGTGTGCATTCAACTGATCACACTTGACTTACAGTGATGATGTATATGTTACTATAGACACACAGACACAGAGAAACACACACATATACACACACACACATATGTGTTTGCATTCATAAAACACATTGCAAACCCATATACACGCATTACTATTATTGTTATTATTAACTGTTATCATCATAAGGCACAGTGAGATACAGTAATAATGTGTATAAATGATAAAGAACGATTTCTTTACTATCACACATACATACACAATAAACCTGTTACTTATATCATGTAGGCATACAAATGACAAGTTTTCATTCTCAGTAATGATTGATGAATGCTTGTAACAGGTGAAGTTTATTTCTTGCTGGTATATTTTTCAGTGGCAACATATTGGGAGATTTTCACGAAATAAAGTTAGTCAAGCAGGCATTACTAACTTACTATGTGGAATGCTGCCACTGTGTTGTACTTCATGTCAGTAAAAATGTTCAATACTAATTACTATACCAATCTTCAATGGATGTTTGCATAAATAATACAAATAATTTAGCATCAACATTCATAGAGTAAAAAAATAAATAAATAATCAAAAGCATGATTATAACAATTTAGAAGGTGACTGATGAGAAGGATTATATATCCTACTTTGAATCCCACTAACTAATGATTATCTAAAAATAGAGAATATAATAATTCTAATAATGATAGTGATGATTAAGATAATGATGAGGAGGATAATGATGATGAGGATAATGATGATAAGGATAACAATGATAATGGTGAGGATGAGGATAATGATGATGAGGATAACAATGATAATGGTGAGGATGAGGATAATGATGATGGTGGTAATGATAATGATGATAGTGATGGTGAGTGACAGTGATGATGATATTGATAGTAATAGTAAGGCTAATAACAATAAACACATATGAAAAGTATAAAGATAAAAAAAACAGCTAAAAACAAAGAATTCTGTTAATATAACTTGCCAGCACCTTTTCCTGATTCTTTGACTCCTTGGGAAGTTGAGTTCGTAGCATAGCGTTGGTGCGACCAGGAAGTAGTAAAGGTCACCTAAGGTCAAGTTATCAGGATACTGCTGCAGGTTGAGAGCTACCGCTTCCTCCTCTTGTTCGTTGATTTTTTCTGCATCTTTTAAGAGCAAAGCAAGAGATGTAATGTATGTTAGATGAATAAATCAATGCTAATATCATTAGCCTTGTTCTTGTAAATACTTATATATGATAATGAGGAAAGGGGAAAGTGAAAAAAAAAATCAGTATAATAAAAAAGTCATATTCCACAACAGAAAACATTGAGACAGTATTAGGAACTTCCATTCCAGAATTCTAGGGAAAACTCACATTCCTTCCGCAACAATTTTTGGAAAGAGAAACTCCTGCGCCGTGAGAATTTTTTCTTCCACGTTCTCTCAGAACGACACCAGTGATTGACCTGTGCGTAGGACCACAGTTTCAGGAAGAGTACAGTATACACTGCACAGATGATGGTTCTGCCAACTGGAAAGAAACAGGGGTTTACACAGGCCTCATGGTAAAAGACACACTCTTTGAATAGGCCATAGAAAAGAAAGATTCTTAGGCAAGTCCATATGAAAAAGTAAGAATTTTTGCAGACCCGCTGGAAAGACAATGGACTTCAGCTTGAAAGTGAATGGAGTTTAAGATGGATCACTGGAAAAAGACTGGACTGTGTGTGGCCCTACTAGAAAGAAATGGGGGTCGAGATGGATTCCATTAGAAAGAGATTAGGATTTAGATCTAGCACAGCTCATTGGAGTGACTAGGCTCTTTAAGTGGGCCAACTGGAAAGAGACTGGGCTTTAGGTCAGCCTACAAGAAGACTGGCCTTTAATTGGGATAACTGGAAAGAGACTGGGCAGCAATACAAATAACTATTAATTAAAACCAAGTCAAGAATATCAAAATGCCCACTTTAAAAATCAAACCTTAAACGAACATGTAAAATATATCTATACGCTTATCAACCGCAAACTGCATAACACTTACGTAGACTGAACAGGTCTGTCCACAGACCCAGGATCACTATAGGGATGCTGAGAATTGTGGTGAGGTGAGTGGCATGGATGTAGGCACCAAGGTTGTTTGGAATCACATCCTGCGAGATATCAGATAGCTTTCAAAACTTACTTTGAATACCTTTATTGATAAAGCATTTCATAGTACCTGCTATATAAAGGTAAATATTCCAAGGTTTATAAATTTCCATTACTCAAAAACTTGTGTAGCATAGGCAACCAAGATAAAACACTGAGTGTACATATACACCATACTATGCAAGACCTCAACTAACAACAGATTAAAATGGGACCAAACTGTATTTACTTTCCACTGAACTGACACTAGATTTTATTCTGGGAAGCACGATATCAGTAAATGAGCTACTTGTGACCCAGAAATCTGTAAATGAAATCCTGTAAACAGAATATCAGCAAAAGCATAGGTACCCAATACTTACCCTCGCCAGGAGGTGTTCAAGGAAGAAGGCAAACAGAATGTGGATATTGGTGGCTGGAAAGGGGAGAGGGAAAGAAAAAATAATAAAAATGAGATGTGAGGATAAAATAATTGCGGATACAGGAAAAACATAATTAAATTGTGTATGTGTGTGTGGGGGGGAGTGTGTGGGGGGGAGTGTGTGGGGGAGTGTGGGGGGAGTTTGGGGGAGTGTTGGGGGGAGTGTGTGGGGAGTGTGGGGGGAGGGGTGGGGGGAGTGTGTGGGGGATAGTTTGTGGGGAGTTTGGAAAA
>NC_091577.1:184706-197206 GCF_042767895.1 Penaeus vannamei
AAGAGGAAGAAGAAGAAGAAGAGGAGGAGGAGGAGGAAATGTCTGTGATAGTGATGATGGATAGAGAAGAAGAAGAGGAGGAGTCTGTCATAGAGAAAAGAGGAAGGAGAAGGAAAAAGATGAAGGGGAGGGGGTTAAGGAGGAGGAGGAGGAGGAAGACGGAGAAGAAAAAAAGGAAGGGAAGAATGCCGCCAGAGCACAAATGTCAAGGAGAGTGATAAAACGCGGAGGGGGAGATAAGAGGGAAGTAGTAGAGAAGAAATACTGAGCGAAAGAAGAACGAGGAGCAACTAAAAAGGAATAAAGGAAGTAGAAAAAACAACAGTATTGCACAGCAGCAACGTCGAGAGAACCACTCCATAAAAGGTAATAAAACAACGGCATAAACAAATAGAATAAAAGAGAAGAAACAGAGATAGAACAACAGCAATAGAAGAAAACAGACGGAGCCGCATCAATGCCATAAACAAATAAAACAACAGCGTAAACAAAGAGAGAGAGAGAGAACAAAAGAAGAGCATAAACAGTAATAAAACATCGACATAAACAAAGACAATGAAACAATAGAAGAATCAAAGACCGAACAACCACAGTGCCATAAACAAAGAAAACAACAGCGTAAACAAAGAGAGATGAACAACAGCATAAACGGCGATAAAGCAACGGCATAAACAAATAAAACAATGGGGGTAAACAGAGACAGAACAACAGCACCATAAACAAATAGACCAATGGCGAAGAGAGTAATAAAGATAGTGAGAAAGAGAAGGGGAAATATTTCGTGGTGCAGGAAAGAGGAAACAAGACAGAGATCCGAGGATAATTGGAGGGTTTAGAATGAAGGGTATAGAGGAAATGGGAATAAAGAGAAAGAAGAAGAAATAGATGGGAGGGGGGAAAGGAGAAAAGAAAAAGATACGTAGGAGTAGACGAAGAGAAGAAGCTGTAAAAGAAGAAAAGGAATCTGGCGCCAAAGAAGGGAAAATAGGAGAAGTTGAAGAACAAGAAGACGACTACGAATAAGAAGGAGAATAAGGAAGAGAAGAAGGAGAAAGAAAGAAAATGGGGGGTAATGGAAACAGACCGACAACGGCAAGAGAGGAAGGTAAGAAGAGGGTATGCGACGTGGGGGGAGGGGGGAGGGGTATGTGATGGCGCCATAATTACTTGTTGGTATGGCTGAGTGTCTCCCCCCCCCTTTCCCCCCTCCCCTCCCTCCCCGCCAGCTCCCTCCCATAAGTCTTACATGCGACCAGTTTCGCTCCATCTTTCATTCTTCTATCGTTCTTTATGCTGTTGTTTTCTTCTTTTTTTATCAGTATTATTTCCGTCTTTCTTATTCTTTGTCGTCGTCGTTTCCCAATTCTCTTCTTTAGTTCTTTATTTTTTATTTTTCACTTTTGTATTTCCGTCTTTCTTATTCTTTGTCTTCGTCGTTTCCTAATTCTCTTGTCTTTTCTTCTTCGCTTCAATTTCCTCTTGGTTGTTCACCTGTTTCCTGTTGCCTCCTACTCCTCCTCCCTCTCCCTTTTGCATTTTTTCTCTTCGTTCCTGTCGTCCACCTCCCCCTCTCTGCTTCTGCTTCTTTCTTTTTCTTTGTTTTCTTCTTCTTTTCTTTCTCAACCTCATCCTCTTCCTTCTTCTATTCCTCCTCCTCCTCCTCCTCCTCCTGCTTTTCCCTTCCTCCTCCTCCTCCTGCTGCTGCTTCTTTTCCCTTCCTCCCCTACCTCTTTCCCTTCTGCTTATCTTCCACCTGCTTCCTCCTCATCATCCTTATCCTCCTTCCGCACCTCTTTCTCCTCCTCATCGTCTTTCTTCATCCTCCATCATCTCTCTTCTTCTCTCCCCTCCTCTCATCCTCCTCATCCTCCTCTCCTTTCTGTCTTCCTCCCTCCTCTCTCCACGCTCCTCTTCCCTCCTCTCTCCACCCTCCTCTTCCCTCCTCTCTCCACCCTCCTCTTCCCTCCTCTCTCCACCCTCCTCTTCCCTCCTCTCTCCACCCTCCTCTTCCCTCCTCTCTCCACCCTCCTCTTCCCTCCTCCATCCCATATCCTTCTCTTCCCTACCTCCCTCACCCCCCCCCCTCCTGCACCTTTATTACACTTGCAGGTCGACAGAATAGCGCCTAGAGGTTTGGCCGGTGTGAGTGGGGGAGATGGACGGAGAAAGAAAGGGGATGGGGAACAGGTGAAAGAGGAGGAGGAGAGAGAAGGAGAAGGGGAAGGAAGAGGAGGAGGAGAAAGAAGGAGAAGGAAGAGGAGGAGGAGGAGGAGGGGAAGAGGGAAACGATGTTAATGCATAAGGAAGAGTTGAATTAGGAAAATAAAGAATGATGTGAAGGAGTGGGGACAAAAAAGTAGGAGATGCGATGAGAGAGGGAAGAAAGGGGGATAAACAGGACGGGGGAGGACAGGGAGAAAGGGTGGATAAGGGAGGAAGAAGAAGTGCCGCAGGTGATGATTAAGGGAAGGCGCCAAGACACTGTGCGTGAGAGGGAGGAGGGAGGGAGGGGGAGGGCGTGCTAATGAGGGAGCTAATAATGATGATGATGAGTAAGAGGAGGAGAAGGAGAAGGATGGATGTATGGAATAGAATAGAATGATGCATCGGAGATAGAAGAATTCGAAATATTCCAACGTACAAAAGGATGAGAAAAGAGACGCGGATCAGGGACGGAGAAGGATCGAGAAAGAAAAAAAAAAGAGAAAAAAATTAAAGGAAAACGAAAGAAGAGCGAGAATCCTAAAAGAAACTTAGACAAAAAAGACCAGAAAAGGAGCGGATGAGCGAGCGACATGCACCTGTGGCTCCCCTTCTCTCACATGTGGCTCACCTGTGGCTCCCCTTCTCTCACCTGTGGCTCGCCTTCTCTCACCTGTGGCTCCCCTTCTCTCACCTGTGGCTCACCTGTGGCTCCCCTTCTCTCACCTGTGGCTCCCCTTCTCTCACCTGTGGCTCCCCTTCTCTCACCTGTGGGAGTTAAGATCTTGTTCATCTCCTTTTTCGTCTTTTTTATTCTTCTCTCTTTTCTTTCTTCTCCTTTCCCCTCTCCTCCTGCTGCTCACTCATCCCCTCCCCTCCTCACCCCCTCCTCCTCCCCCTCCCCTCTCCAACTTCCTCTCATCCCCTCCCCTCCTCACCTCCTCCCCCTCCCCTCTCCAACTTCCTCTCATCCCCTCCCCTCCTCAATTTCTCCCCCTCCCCTCTCCAACTTCCTCTCCCCCTCCCCCTCATCCTCATCCTCATCGCTCCCTCCCCTTTCCTCCTCCGTTAGCGGCGCTTTTGCGGTTTTTACGAGAATTATTGCCGGTTTTTTTTTTTCAGCTCGAAATTGGGTGCCATTTGCCGGCCAAGCGCCCTCTCACAACACCGAAGTCAGCGCCATCTTTTGGCAGCCGAAGTCACCGCACGCGCGACATTCTTCACTTAATGCTATTCTCAATGTTTTCTTTCTTCTTTTTTTTCGCATATTTGTATCTTTTTTTTTTTTTTAGGGAGGGGAGGGGGTTGGGGGGGGGGAGGTTTTGTGTAGTTGGCGTTGTCTGTCAGTTCGTCAGGGCAACGCTTTTTGTTTTGTTTTGGTTCTTTTTTCTTTTTTCTTTGGCGTTGCCTGTGCCGTCGGAGAGGGAGTTGGTGCGAAGGATCTGTGCGGTGGACATTCTTGTCTTGATACTGTGCTGCATTTTCTTTTCTCTCTCTCTCTCTCTCTCTCTCTCTCTCTCTCTCTCTCTCTCTCTCTCTCTCTCTCTCTCTGGCTCTCTCTCTCTCTCTCTCTCTCTCTCTCTCTCTCTTCTTTTTTCTTGACTTTGTGCGCGTTTGTGTGTGTTTTCTTATGGTGTATGTGTATTTGCGTGTGTACATTTCGAGAGGAGAGCACAGAGGGTGAAACCGCGTCCCGCAAACCCACGAAAATGGGCTTTGCTTTCCCTCCCACCTTCGGTTTGGCATTCTCTCCCTTTCTCTCCCTTTCTCTCCCTCTCTCCCCGTCATGAATTACGCTCTTCCTCTTTCTCCTCTTCACCCTGACCTTCGAGAGTCCACCGGCAATTCTTAAGTTATTAGTAAGAGGTCCGAATGTTAATGCGTTCTGCAGATAATGATCTGATGTAAGTTTGTTTGTGTTGGATTAACAGGAAGTTATCCAAATGGACATCATGCGCGTGCCAGGGCCAGTTTTTGTGCAGAGGGAGGAGGGGGGGAGAGGGAGGAAGGTGGAAGAGAGGGAGGGAGGAGGAGGAGCGGGAAGGAGATGAAGGAGGAGGACGGGGTAGAGAGAGAGAGGGAGGAGGAGAGCGGGAAGGAGATGAAGGAGGAGGACGGGGTAGAGAGAGAGAGGGGGGGAGAGAAAGAGGAGGGGGACAACGGGAAAGGAGGAGGAGGGAGGGGGATGAGAAGGAAGGGGAGGAAAAAAGAGGAAGGAGGGATGGGAATGATGATGAGGAGAGCGGGAATGAGAATGAAAATTGGGAACAGGAGGACGCAGAACGATAGAGAGAGAGAGAGAGAGATAGAGATGGTGAAAATACAGGTAATGGGAGAAAAAAAGTAATAGACAGTTATCACACAGGTAAACAAACAATCAGATCGGCTGAGAGAGAGAGAGAGAGAGAGAGAGAGAGAGAGAGAGAGAATGATAGGGGGGAAGTGTGAGGGGGGGAGAGAGAAGGGGTTGGAGAGAGAAAAAGAAAAAGAAGTGTGGGGGCGGGGGGGGAAGGCGAAGGGGAGAGGCGGCCCCTGAGCGAGCATCATAGCCAGCCAATGTAAACAAAGAGCGGCTTGGCCCCTCCCCCTCGAACACGTGGTTGTCTCATTAGGACCTCTTAAACCCGAGCAAGCAGGGAAATTAACCGACACGCCGACCCGAAATCAGCTCAGAAATACAACTGTGTACCATTCATTGGCCGGGGGGGTCGGGGGAGGGGGGGGGGGAGAAGGAATGGGGGGAGTAAAGGGTGGGTAGGGAGGTTGTTGATCCAGATTCGGGGGCTGTGATTGGGGGAGGAAGTCTTGCCGGGAGAGGGGGGATGTTGGAGATTGTTGGTGTTGGAGATGGTTATTCGGCGTTGATTAGCAATTTTTGATATCTATTGCTGTTGCGGTTATTAAATTTTGGTGCGCATCATAATCATCACAATTATTACCATCGGTACAATATTTCTTGCTGTTATTATTCTATTTCCCTACTCCGCTTTCTCCTTCTACTTCTGCCTTTCCTTCCGTTTCCCTCCTCTTCTCTCTCTCTCTCCCTCTCCCTCTAACTTCTTTCGAGTCTTTCTGCGTTTCCCTCTTCTTCCCCCTCTCCCTTCCTCCTTCCTCCCTTCTTACTCTCTCCCTTCCTCCTTCCTCCCTTCCTACTCTCTCCCTTCCTCCTTCCTCCCTTCCTACTCTCTCCCTTCCTCCTTCCTCCCTTCCTACTCTCTCCCTTCCTCCCTTCGACCACACTGAGGAGAGAAGGAGAGGGAGAAAGAGAAGGGGGGGAGAGTGACTCGAGAAAATAAACACGTAAATCGCTCTATAAAAGAAGATTTGGTGCAAGTCTTCTCCATACGTCTGTAAGATTAGGCTTGACAATAGACGTTTATATAAGAATGGGGCAAGAATTTTCTTTTTCTTTTCTCGTCCTTTTTTTTTTTTTTACGCCGACGTACCATTCTTTTCCATTCTCTTCCTCTTCTCTTTTTGCTCATTTTTTCTGCTGTTCTTGATTTCTCCTTCTTACCACCTTTATTTTTCTTTTCTGATCTCCTGCTTCCATTTTATCTCATTTCTCTCTTTGTTTTTTTTTTCCGGACCTCCTCTTCCTATCCTCCTTTTTCTTTTTCTTTTCCTGGACTTTTTTTATTCCTCTTTTAGTCCTTTCTTCTACTTCTCCCCCTTCTTCTTTTTCCCTCTTGCCTGTCTCTTCTTCCTTGCAAGATACTTCTTCCCTTCTTCTACCGTCTTGTACTCCTTATCTTTCTTTTCCTCCTCCTATTCCTCCTTCTTTTAGTCTTTTTTCCTCCCTTTCCACCCATATCTTGATCTTTCTTATTTTTCCATTTTCCCTTCCCCCTCCTTTTCTTCGTCGTCGTCCTCCTCCCCTGCATCCGCATCCTCATCCTCATTCTTCTCTTTCACGTCTGCCTCCACCTTTTCCTCCTCTCCTCCTATGTCTCTTCTTCCTCCTCCTCTATTTCTTCTTCCTCGCGTCCTCCTTCTCATCCTCTTTTTCCTCCACCACCTCCTCTTTCATCTCCTCCTCCTCATCCTCTTTCTTCTCCACCTCCTCCTCTTCCTCTTCCTCTTCCCCCTCATCCTCTTTCTTCTCCACCTCCTCCTCTTCCTCTTCCCCTTCATCCTCTTTCTTCTCCTCCTCCTCCTCCTCCTCCTCCTCTTCCTTCTCCTCCTCCTCCTTCTTCTCCACCTCCTCCTCTTCCTCTTCCCCCTCATCCTCTTTCTTCTCCACCTCCTCTTCCTCCTCCTCCTGCTCCTCCTCCTCCTCCTCCTCCGTTTTTCTCCGCCTCCCCCCTTCTTACTCTAGCCCCCCCCCCTCCCCCTCCCCCCCATGTCACCGAGCCCCCTCCCTGCCGCGACCACTTTTCATACCATTGTGCTTATGTAAGTGACCCAACAGTGTGGCATGATACATGTGCTCAGAAGAAGGGGGAGAGAAGGAGGGGGGGAGGAAGAGGACACAGCGGAGGAGATTGAGTTGGGAGGAGGAGGCGGAGGAGGGGAAGTGAAGGGAAGAGGGGAGGAGGAGGAGGAGGAGGAGGAAGAGAAGGAAGAGGAGGAGCAGCAGGGGAAGGGGAAGGAGGGAAAGGGGTGGAGAGGACGACGGAGAAAAGGAGGAGGGGAGAAATAAGAGAGAAGGAAGAGGTTGGAGCATGAGAAGGAATTTAGGAAGAAGGGGGAGGAGACGGAGTAAGAATAAGAGGAGATGCGAGATAAGAATAACTAGAAAAATAAGAAGATGACGCAGAAAAAATACATAACGAATAGTATAGTAGAAAGAAGGAGAGGAGAGGAGGAGGGCAAGATGAAGGAATGGATGAGCAATAACAGTGATAAAGATTATAATTACACTAGTTGGCGTCGTGGCAATAGTGATAGTAATAAGTACGATAATTATAAAAGCAGTGACCAAAATAGTAAGGTTATTTGCCTGATTCTATTTTTATTACTAATATTATTATTGATTATAGTTGTAGTTGAAGTAATTGTTGTAGTATTTGCGTTGGTTTTGTATTATGATTATTTTATTGCTGTTTTTGTTATTATTATTTTTTATTGTTATTATCATTATTATTGTTGTTGTTATTTTTATGAATAATAATTCCTGGTAATTTATTTTTGTCATTATCGTTATAATTAGTAGTAGTATATTATTGTTATTATCACTATTGTTATTACTATTATTATCTTCATCATTATCATAATCATTATCTTCATTATCAATATTATCCTTGTAATTACTATTGGTGCCATTAATAATACTCTTGACATTGGTCCTGCTGTTGTTGTTGTTACATTATTGATAATGATGATGATAATAGCAACAATGGATGCTAATAAAGTAAATGTCAAATGACACAGGCGAAGGGGAGTATGAAAAATACCTCTCCCTTCTTCTTTCTCCCTTCCTCCTTCCCCTCCCACTTCCCCTTTCCTCTCTCCCCTTGCTCCCTACCCCTTCTCTTTCGCCCTACCGCTTCCCCCTCCTTCCTCTCCCCTTCCCCTATACCCTAGCCCCTCACTCTTCGTCCTTCACTCCTCTTCCCTTCCCTTGCTCCTTCCTTAACCCCTACCCATCACCCTTCTCCCCTCTCCCCCTCCTTCCTCTCTCCTTCATTCCTCTTCCCCCTTCCCTTACTCCTTCCCCAACCCTTACCCCCTTCTCCCTTCCTCCTTCCCTTCTCCCCCTTCTCCCTTCCTCCTTCCCTTCTCCCCTTCTCCTTCCTCCTCCCCCTTCTCCCTTCCTCCTCCTCCCCCTTCTCCCTTCCTCCTCCTCCTTCCCCCTTCTCCTTCTCTCCCCTTCTCCTTCTCCTCCTCCTCCCCCTTCTCCTTCCTCCTCCCCCTTCTCCTTCCTCTTCCTCCTCCCCCTTCTCCTTCCTCTTCCCCCTTCTCCTTCCTCCTGTCCTCCTTCTCCCTTCCTCCTCCCCCTTCTCCCTTCCTCCTCCTCCCTCTTCTCCTTCCTCCCTTCATCCTCCTCCCCCTTCTCCCTTCCTCCTCCCCCTTCTCCTTCCTCCTCCTCCCCCTTCTCCCTTCTTCTCCTCCCCCCCTTCCTCTTCTCCCCTTCCTCCTCCTCCCCTTCTCCTTCCTCCTCCCCCTTATCCTTCCTTCTCCCTCCCTCCTCCTACCCCTTCTCCCTTCCTTCTCCTCCCCCTTCCTCCTTCCTCCCTTCCTCCTCCTCCTCCTCCTCCCTTCTCCCTTCCTCCTCCCCTTCTCCTTCCTCCCTCTCCCTCCTCCTCCTCCCCTTCTCCTTCCTCCTCCTCCTCCTCCCCTTCTCCCTTCCTCCTACCCCCTTTCTCCTTTCCTCCTCCCCCTTCCTCCCCCACAAGAGGTCTCTCAGCCCGGCCATTGGAAAATTGGGCGTGGGTCATTTTCCCATCAGCGGCCAATCGAAATCTGGAAGCGGGTTTTACCTTCGCCCTGGGTCGCCCTCCTCGTCTGTTTCTTCTTCTCTGCTTCTTATTCTTCTCTCCTCCTTGCTTATTTCTTCTCCTCTGCTTCTTCTTCTTCTTCTTCTTATTCTTCTCTCCTACTGCATTGTCTTTTTCTTTTTCGTCGTCGTCGTCTTTTTCTTTTTTCTTTTTTCTTTTGTACTCTATTTCTTCTTCTATGTCAGCTTTTTTCTGTTGTACTCTTCTTCTTCTTCGTCTTATTTTTCTTTTGTTGCTTCCTACTTTTTATTCTTGTTCGGCTCCTTTATTTTATTATTTTTCTTTTGTTGCTTTCTAATTTTTCTTCTCCTTTTTAGTTATAATGAAAGAAGAAGGACGATGAAATTAAAATAACAGTGGGGGAGAGAGAGAGAAAGAGAAAGGGAAAGAGAAAAGAGAGAGGAGGGAGGAGAGAAAGGGAGAAACAGGCAGACACAAAAAGAAGAGGAGGAGGAGGAGGAGGGAGGAGAGACAGACAGACAGACAGGAGATAGATGGCGATATTGGCGTGGTGGTGCGGCCGAGGCGGCGCCAAGCAAGCTAGGAACCCAGGCTATTAAACAAAGGAATACGAGCGAGTGGGAACAAATGAGAAAATTGGCGCAGGTCCGTGAGTGCGAGTGGAGCGTCGTCGGGGAAGGTCCGGGTGCGGGAGGGACTGAGTGTGTGTGCTTGTGTGTGTGTGTGTTTGTGCGTGTGTGTGTTTGTGCGTCTGTGTGTGTTTGTGCGTCCGTGCATGCACGTCGCTCTCTGTGTCTTTCTCTATCTCTTTCCCCTTCCCTTCCCCTTCCCCTTCCCTCCCTCCCCCTCCCTCCATCCCTTCCCCTCCCTCCCTCCCTCCTTCCCTCCCTCCCTCCATCCCTCCCTCCCTCCCTTCCCTCCCTTCCCTCCCTCCCCTCCTCCCCGGCGTCCGAGCGTGTCTTTCGGGCGCGGGGCGGGCGCGGGGCGGGCGCCGAGGAATGCGAGTGTGTCGCACATGCTCGGGCGCAGGCTGCAGCCCCGCTTTTTCCCCGCGCCGCCCCTGCGTGTGGCGCGGCGGTGTCGGGTTCCTCGCGCGAGATAAGCAGGACTCGACGCTGTCTCACAGTAGCCGCTGCTGCTGCTGCTGCTGATCGCGTCATGGCGTTACTGCCGCTGGTGACGTCACTGTTACTGGCGCTGCTCGCGTTAGTATTGCTGTTGTTGTTGATGACGTCACTGCTGCTGATCGCGCCCCGCTGTGGCTGCTGAGGCTCAGCCGTCGGCGCCGCGTCAGCAGAACGAGAGGAAACGGCGTTGTGCAGCTGTGCAGTATTTTGAGAAGGAAAAACAGCGTGTTATAAACAAAGGCTTTTGCACAGTTGACTAAGACAACAACGGCCATGATCGTAGGGTCAGAATAGCAATAACGGCAAATAACACGAGCAATACGAGTAACTAAGAGGATAATGAGGATTATGACGATGATTATGAGGATAATGGTAATAGTAATATCATCATAAGTCATCATCGTCATTATCATCATCGTCATCATAAGTGGTAGTAGCAGCAGTAATATTCATAACATTTATGATGATAAAGATAATAAGAACGACAACAGTTACAACGAAAACAGCGAATAAATAATACCGCTAACAGGGGCCATGACAACAACAGGAACAGAAACAGCAGCAACAGTGACAACGGCAGCGGAGACGATGACGAAGAGAGGACAAACGGATACACAAAAGGAATCGAAATCCTTCTGCCGTTTTGGATTTTAAATCTCTTGAAATCGGAGGACGAGGCGAGATAAAGATGAGGCGAGATAACGACGTAAAGGCAGCTACAGCATTTTAAATTTAGCGCTGAAGTAACGGAGTCGCTATATTAGGTAGCGTATTTTCGCTGCGTGGAAGTCGAAGGCGTAAAGGACAACATGGCAATGCAGGGAATGGGAGACTTTTCTCTCTCTCTCTCTCTCTCTCTCTCTCTCTCTCTCTCTCTCTCTCCTTCTCTCTCTCTCTCTCTCTCTCTCTCTCTCTCTCTCTCTCTCTCGCTCTCTCTGTCTTTCTGTCTCTCTCTTTCTCTATCTCTCTCTCTTTCTTTCTTTCTTTATTTATTTATTTTTCTTTTTTTTTCTTTCTTTCTTTCTTTCTTTCTTTTCCTTTCTTTTTTGGGGGGTTGTGTTTGTTTTTGTTCGTTTATCTATTTATCTATTCATTTATTTGTTTATTTTGTTTACGTTATTCATTCGTTCATTCATTCATTCATTTTTTTCCAAGTGTTCATATATTTGTGCATTTGTTCATTTTGTCAATTTAATAGGTTGTAGTTTTTTGTAGTTTTATGGGGGTTGTGCGACACGTCATTGTGCCTGCTTCTGCCATTTGTATAATAGTTTATTGTGCCGAGTGTAGTTTATTGTCCTGTTGCTGAAATCTGCAGCTGACTTCGGTTGCATGACAAAAACTGCACGACAGCGATTGCATAGCATAAGCCCCGAAGTCGCTTCCGAAGTTATTGCATTTCCGCGTGAACTTTTATTCATTTATTTATTTATTAGTTTCTATATTTATTTATTAGTTTGTATATATGTTTATTATTTTTACTTATTTATTTATTTATTTATTTATTTATTTATTTTGTATATTTATTTATTAGTTTGTATATATATTTATTATTTTTATTTATTTATTTATTTATTTATTTATTTATTTATTTGCAAAATTGGTGGCTTTGTCAGTCATGCGGACTCCGGTTATTCGTGGAAATAACTTTTGGTCTTAGTGTTAGTGATGCAAAAATGGTGCGCTGTGGTGGTGTGGTGTGGTGAGGCAGAGATAGGGTGATGCGAAGATGGTGCGCTGTGGTGTAGTGGTGTGGTGAAGCAGAGATAGCGTGATGCAAAGATGGTGCTATGGAGCGTGGTGTAGTGTTAGTGAGGGAGAGACGGTGCGCTGTGGTGGTGTGGTGTGGTGAAGCAGAGATAGGGTGATGCGAAGATGGTGCTACGTAGCGTGGTGTAGTGTTAGTGGAGGAGAGACGGTGCGCTGTGGTGAAGGTGCGGTGCTGTATGTAGTGTTGACGTGAGGAAGAGATGGTGTCCCGTGGTGGAAGGAGAGTATGGTGTGTGAATGCGATAGAAAGATCGTGAAAAAATGGTGAAAGATGGTGTGCTTTGTAGCAGCCTTTAGTGATGGAAGTCCAGCATGCTGTGTGTCGGAGGTCGCGATGGAGAGACAGATCGTGAAAAATGTCGTTCTGTCAGTGAAGAGAGTGACGGAAGACGAATGAGTCGCCCAAAGAGGATCCATAATGCTGCGATGCTCAAGCGTGACGTGGTGTGGTATGGTGCGACGCCGTGGGGCGAGCGGCTCAAGCGCGACGTGGTGCGGTATGGTGCGACGCGGCGACACAGGGCGGAAAAAATGCTGTTCTCTCGCCGGATAACGAGACGGAAGACGCTTCGAACGCCCCAAAAGTAGTGAATAACTCCCTGGATACAGTGCAGCGAGCGGCTCAGATGCGACGTGGTGTAGTATGGTGCGGTGTAGTGCCGGAGGCCCGCGGGGAATGCGGCCCTGAGGCTGTGCAGGCGACGAGGGCGAAGTGATGGTGGTGAGCTCACCGAGGATTAGCTTTCTTGTGACAACACTGACAGGTGGGGGAGGGGGCGCTCCTCGTACTCTGGAGGAAGAGCGGGGGGAGGGAGGAGGAGCGGGGGAGGGAGGAGGAGGAGGAGGAGGAGGAGGAGGAAGAGAGGGAAGGGGAAGGAGAGCGAGGGGGAGGGGGAGGAGGAGGAGGAAGGAGAGCGAGGGGGAGGGAGGGAGGAGGAGGAGGAAGAGGGAAGGGGAAGGAGAACGAGGGGGAGGGAGGAGAGGAGGAGGAGGAGGAAGA
>NC_091577.1:202206-217206 GCF_042767895.1 Penaeus vannamei
TCCTCTCTCTCTCTCTCCCCTCCTCCTCCTCCCTCTCTCTCTCTCCACCTCCTCCTCCACCTCTCTCACCTCCATCCCCCTCCCCCCCCTCCCCTCCTCCCCCCACGCGGGCGGCGGCGGCGGGCGAGGCGAGGCGAGGGGCGGCGTTCCCCCGACGTGCCTCCCGCGCCTCTGGCCGGATCGCGGGCGTCTCCCGGAGTGTAGTTTCTTCTCTCTAC
Organism: Penaeus vannamei; assembly: GCF_042767895.1. Taxonomy (NCBI): domain Eukaryota; kingdom Metazoa; phylum Arthropoda; class Malacostraca; order Decapoda; family Penaeidae; genus Penaeus; species Penaeus vannamei. The sequence continues at coordinate 202,425 of NC_091577.1, forward strand.
TTTAATTATTTCTCCCGACTAATGTCCGTCCTTCTCTCTCCCTCTTTCGTGCAGGTCGGCGCCCGAGCCTAGGCAGCCGCGCGGATGAGCATCATGTCTGGTGAGTACGACGTGTGCCGAGGGCGAGGGTGAGGCGAGAGGGGGTGAGGCGGGGGGGGGAGGGGGGAGGGAGGTCGTCCTTTGCAGCGTCCCTTCTCCTCTCCGTGTTCTTCTCTCGTCTCCGTGTTCGTTTTGGCTTCCGTTTTCTTATTTTTTTCTCTCATTTTCTTTTTCTCGTCTTTTATCTTTTTTTGCTTCTCTCTCTCTCTCTCTCTCTCTCTCTCTCTCTCTCTCTCTCTCTCTCTCTCTCTCTCTCTCTCTCTCTCTCTCTCTCTCTCTCTCTCTCTCTCTCTCTCTCTCTCTCTCATTTTCCGTCCCATTCCCCCCTTCGTCTCCCCCTATCTCTCACCTTCCATATCTTCTTCCCCTCTTTCCCCTTCCCATTTCTCGTCTCTCCGTCCCTCACTCTCCCTCCTCATCTTCCTCCTCACTCTTTCCTTCCTCGTCTTCCTTCCCTCTCCTTCCTCCCGTCCCCCCAGCCCCCCCCCGCCCCCGCTCTCTTTCAATGATAGGATGCAAATGGGTGCTAATGCGGTGTGGCTTCGTGGGCGTCACACTCGCGCGCCGCCGCAGCCTGGACGCACGTGCGGGCGGGCGCGCGCCGGCGATCGAGGAGAGGCCTAAGCAAATGCCTCCTTTGCTTCCCTCCCCCCCTCTCTCTTCCTCTCCCTCCCTCCCCCTCTCTTCCTCTCCCTCCCCCTCTCCCCCCTCTCTTCCTCCCCCTCCCTCTCTTCCTCGCCGTCCCTTCTCCCTCGTCCTACCTCCCCTCCCTCAGATGCGGGAAATGTGTATGTAAATTCCCTGGTTTGCTTTCGAAGATGCGGTTGGGTCCCCGCCCTCAGAGGTCGCCCTTCCCCTTCTCGATTCCCCGCTTCGTCTCGCGCGACGTGACGAGACTCGGCCGCCGGGAATCGGCCGCTGACCGACGCGGCTCAGGCCCAAGCAGAGTCGGCCGAGGGTCATGTGATAGACCTAGGGCGAGCGGGCGACGGCGGCGGCGGGGCGGGGAGCCTCGTGCATGGCGGGCGGCTGCCGTCTGCGTCTGTATTCAGAGTATAGAAGACCCGTATGAAAGGGTATTGCAGATTAAGAGTCGTCATTTTGTCCTAAATCTCGGGAACTTAAACCCTTAATGTCCCCCCCCCCCTCCAAGGGAATGTAAAGACGATGCATGTGACGCTGAATCCGCGTGTGATTTCCTTCCTTACGAGTTTTTCTTCTTTCAGAGCCATTCAGAATGGCTTCGCCTCTTATGGCTTTCCATCGCCATTTCCCCTTTTTACGCGCGAGAGAAAGAACCAATTATGCCTAGATTAGCTCGAGACCTGGGATTAGGGATTCCCTCGGAGCCGCTGGTCACTCGGCTGCACGTGGAAGGGGCGGCTCGAAGGGGGGAAGCCCGGGACTGGGGAGACGGACACGCTCTCGGACATTCTTGTGGGCGGGGGGGCGGGCGTGAGGGGCATCTGCGAAGACAACCGGCGACGGGAAAATGCACTTCGTCCTTTGGTGGAAGAAAAAGGGGCTGCACGGATATGACGCGCCATGTGCGAGTCATTCTGACGACTGTGCTAAAGATTAGGTCGCATTTTTCCGATGATTGGTTATGAAACTCCGATTGGGCGCGACTGATTGGGTCTTTCGTGTTTATGAATGGAAATATAATTTAAACTAGATATTCACAAAACACAAAATACGAACAAAACCCAACCAAAAGTACTTGTGAGAGATATGCGTCAGCCTTATGCTCCGTCCCATCACTGGGCGCCTAGCGTAATCAGAATCTGTGCGTGATAAAGCTGTCACCTGAGTCACCTGGCCTGTGTTGTGAGAGCAGAAGCAGCCACCCAGCAGGGATTGGTGCGTGCGTGTGCAAGCTGCGGCGAGGGACTCGTTCGAAAATACCTTTCGGACACTATAAGCGCGTTTGGGCATTTCTCTTGTTGTTAATTAAGGAGACCTGAGCTGTTGATGTAGGTGGACACCGTCGGGTTCCCACGCTGGGCCGTGTTTGCCCCAAGTACAGTGAGCTGTGTGTGTGTGTGCGCCCATATGGAGGGGGTTGGGGTGTGGGGCTGAAGGAAGGGTGTGTAGAAGAGGGGGATGGAGGTAAAGGTGGCGACAGGGGAGAAGATAGTAAAGGAGGAATGGTGAAAAGGCGATAAAAATAATGTGGAGAAGGAAACGAAGGGGAGAAATAGCAACTGCATAGTAGGAGGAAGAGAAATGGGAAGAGGTAATGGCGGAAGGGGATGGGCATGAGGAGAGAGGTAGAGAGGTCGAAAGGAAGAGAAAAAAAAGGGCGAATTGATAAACACGAGGAAACCGATACCCCAGGCAGAGCAAACACCGTCAGGTCCACTCCCCATCCCCCCCCCTCTTTCTCTCTTTCTTCCCCTTCATCCTTATGGTTCTACAGTGCTTGTTGCTCTCTGCGCCGTATGGTCGGAAGTTCTATCCTTGCACTGCAGTGGTTTGGTTCTTGTGGGTTCCTCACTGAGCGGGATGGCCATTCGTTAACCGGCCATATGTCGTTTCGGTAGGCGCGCCGGTGTTTATTCGGTCCGTTGCGGGCGTGAGGAAGATTGCATCGCAAATATCGGTGTGCTACCCCCCCCCCCCCCCCCCCCCCCCCCCCCGACGACATCTGCAGAGACTTGTGATTTTCTCTGGAACATGTTTTAGAGATACATTATGTTGGGAGTTATACATCGACACTTTTTATGCATTTTATCTCCAGGTTTCCCTAATGTTGGCATTAACTTCACACGCCTCGTAACACCTATCCCCTTCTGCCGCCCCCCCTCTTCCCTCCCCACCTCCCCCGCCCTCCCCTACCCTTCACTCCCCTACCCTCCCTCCCCTGCCCTCTAAATCTCCCAGTCAAAACACCAGTCCAGCCGAAGTAAGCACACATGGTCGAGGCACACGAGAAGAGGCAATAGGAATATCGCACGAAGGTATTTTCTGGCTCCCGTTGCTCCTTCTCGCTCCCCGATAACGAGGTGTTTGCTGACGAGGCCGTTGGCAGACCTGGCGTATGAGGGGGAGGTCATGCTTTATGTTTATGAGGTTGACACGCTGGGAAAATTGCCCGGTTATGAGGGGACTGTGGCCGCCGCGATTGGGGCTCGGATGGAAAGCGACTTGTAAACAGTTTTGACGGCTTTTTGCCTCGAGGCGGTCGAATCTGTCGCTTATAAAGAGTAAGATTTTTTTTTCCTTTTGCTGAGTGCTGTTTATGCCTCTTTTTTATTTGTTAGCTTATTCAAACGTGATGGTTATCGATGTGGATAAAAAAATAAAAATACCTACACCCAGTTGGTCACAAGTACACAAATCTTGAATGCCATCCGTGACCTCTTTGGGCGTAAGGTTTGGTCAGCCATGTTTGTTTACTCTTCCGCCATATTGGTTTTGTCGTGCACGCCGACTCCGCGAACCTCTGTTGGTTTTGTCCGTAAGCCTTCCAACCTTTTAAACCTTTGTCCTCGCGTCCGTATCCCTCTTCCAGGCCCGGGACGGACAAACAGGTGTGCGCAGGTGTCCTTTGTTTTCCCTTGTTTGTTTGTTTCCGTGAAGCTCCGTCCGAGCGGCGAATGTTTTCAGCGTTCGTGGACCTTTTCTCTGCTCTGATTCGGTGTTCGGGTTGTTATTGGGATTGGAAATTGTGTAATTTGGGTGTTGTTGGAGATGTTGTGATGTTTGTTTGGGTGGAAATTACGAAAGATTACGGGGTAATTGGTGCTTTGAGGCATGGCGGTGATACGCGCGCGCTGAGACGAATAGGTTTATCATATTCCTGTTCCTGGTGGCGAAGGGCGACAGGCAGTTGGAGCGACTAGACTAATAAGTAAATAACCAAATAAAGAAATAAAATTACACTAAGAGAGCCGCCACTTTAATTGCCTCATTGGAATCCCTTGTCGATGTTATCCCAGGTAGCGCCTCTGTCTAGCGAGATAACAGCCGGGTAATGACTTGGGCTGTTTGGGTCTCCGAGCACCCTCCCTCCCTCCCCTCCCTCCCCTCCCCTCCCACTCCTCTCCTCTCCCTCCCTCCCTTTCTCCCTCCCCCCACTCCTCTCTCTCCCTCTTTCCCTACCTCCCACTCCTCTCCCGCGCCGAATGCTTCTCCTTCCCCTGCCCCTACCCCCATGGGTTTGGTCAGCCTGTCCTTTTCGTTTTTTTTTTTTTTTTTTTTGCCTCTCTCTCTCTCTCTCTCTCTCTCTCTCTCTCTCTCTCTCTCTCTCTCTCTCTCTCTCTCTCTCTCTCTCTCTCTCTCTCCCTCTCTCGCTGCATGTTTATATATATATATATATATATATAATATATATATATATATATATATATATATATATATATATATATATATATATATAGAGAGAGAGAGAGAGAGAGAGAGAGAGAGAGAGAGAGATGAACAGATTAATAAAGTTCTATTTTTCAGTGGATCGTACCAAATTGCTAAGTAACGCGTCCGAAGAACAGAAGAAAAAAACAAGTGTATAAATCATAGCTAGAATCCCCCCCCCAAAAAAAAAAAATAATAAATAAATAAAATAAAATAAAATAGATAAATAATAATAAGTAAAAAAGACAAGCAACAACGACATCAGTTTAAAGAAGATAATGATAAGGTCGAGATTGACAGAAGACGCTAGAACTTTCCGAAACATGTTGCGACACTCGTGATGGATCGGTAGCGCCCGAGGAGATTGATGATAATTATTATCTAATTTCTCTTATCTTATCCTTTCGTGGTTCCTGGCGTCTCTCTCTCTCTCTCTCTCTCTCTCTCAAAAAAAAATAATTTTAAAAAATCAGTGGTTCTTCGTTCGTCTTTATGTCCTTATTTCGAGTTTGTTTTCCGTCACGTTCGCTTTGTGGTATATTAAGTTTCTTGAGTTTCTACAACCCTTTTCCTCTCGTCGACACGCCATCCTTGTCTTCTCATAAACCCTTACCGCCGTGGCCGTGTTAGATAACAACAGATAGGCTGATAACTAGATAACAGGCAAGGGGCAGGGGGGGGTTAGAGAGAGGGAGAGGGAGGAGAGGAGTGAGGGAGGGAAGGAAGGGGAATGGGCTAGGAGGAGGGAGAGGGAGGGAGGGAAGGAAGGGGAATGGGCTAGGAGGAGGGAGAGGGAGGGAGGGAAGGAAGGGGAATGGGCTAGGGGGGAAAGGGAGGGAGTGAAGAGGGAGAGGAGAGAGAGGGAGGAAGGTTAGAGGGTTAGTGGCCAGGGGGGAGGGCAAGGGGAGGGGGGGGAGGGCCTTGTCGTCGGCGATAATGACCGAACTACACTTTGCTTCTCTTTAAGTACAGGTGCTGCCTCGGGGGCTGGCCAGGGGTTTATGGCAGTTTTATTATGGTTTTGTACATTTTCTCCTCCCGTTGTTTTTGTTTCTGCGTGCGTAGGCCTATCCGCGCCTGTTCGAGGGCGTGGGGATGAATGGGCGCGTGGCGGGCGGAGGGCGCAGGACCGGCGGTGAGGAAGGATTGGAAAGGATTGGCAGGGATTGGCATGATGTCGTTCGATCGAAGGACTCGTTGGGGGGAATCGGAGTGCTTGTTTCGGCCCTTTAGGTTTCGTCGTCGGGAGATCGAGAGGGTCGGGGCGTTCGGATGGCGCTGTCTCTTCCTCTTTCGTTCCTCTGGGAGCTACAGCTGCTCTCCTTGATTGAATAGAACGCATAATTAATCAGTTATCGCCTTTAAATGGCAAGTTTCCCCTCCCACACACAGCATCCCACAACAATGACATCATCATCATCTCAATCCATTCCTACAGGACAGCTTACCCCTTTCCCCCGCCTCCCTCCCTTCCTCCCCCTGTACCTCCGTCCTCCTCCCCCTCCCGCTCTCCCATCGCCCTCCTCCCCATCGAGCGACCCCCTCCCCCCTCCCCACTCTTCTCGGCAACTTCTTAGCCCCTCCCCTTTCCCTCGCCGTCCCCCCCCCGCCCCCCCATGCCCCGGGCCGCCCCCACGACCAGAGGCGACGGTGCTGGCGGAGCGTCTCGGAGCGTAGATTATAATTGACAGTCGAGTTGCTGGTGTGAGAGGGTGCGGGAGAGAGAGAGCGGGCGAGCACACAGCGGTTTCGTCCTCGATATACTTACCGTGCTCGTGAAGAGAGAGAGTAAGAGAGACAAGAAGTAGACTTAAAACTTAACGTGCTCGTTCTCGGTAGTGGTGGTTGGGGGAAGAAGAAAGTAAGTGTCTTGAGAGAGGCGGACGGAGAAAGAGGAAGAGAGAGAGAAGAGGATACTTATGCCTGTTAGACGCGACGGCGAACCGTGCCCGTGATTGCGTCTGTGGCACACTCAACGATGACCCTACTAGGTGAGTGTGTGAGTTGAGTGAGTGAATGAGTTGGTGAGTGTTTGCCTTGCCTCCTCCTTCACCTCATCACTATCATCATTACCGTCACCATACCGTCTCTGTGCGAGTTTATGAGGAGCGCTGTGATACGACGAGGCAGTGGAAGAGAGAGTCCGAGATCTGGATTTTAGTGGATATTCTTTCATTTGTGTTTTGGTGTGGTTAGTTGACGCTGCATTCACGGTGGTTGGTGTTATTTCAATTTAATCTTTTTGTAGGGGATTCCGAGTCGTTGTTTTGGGTGCACTACATTTTTATTTTTTTATTTTTTTTTTTTTTTTGTGTGTGTGTGTGATTGTACTGATAATGTGATTTTAAGCATTAGGTGGATTGCGCTTTTCATGCTGGGGATTATGATATGGCGTAACACATTCACCGGAAAGACAGCTCAGAAAACACGAAATGGACCCACGCCGCGGTCAGAAAATGAAGCAAACCTGTTGCATATTTTCCTCTCGCCCAGATTCCCTCGTAGACTTCGCTCACACCGCCGCGCCGCTTGTCTGTGTTAAGCAAAGGTCGCGAGAGTGTACCAGACTTTGTACTCTGGGGAGAAGAGCGTGCAGCGAGCTTTGTCAGGAGTGGAGCTTGAGCGTGACTCAGCGGACGTTACGTTACGACCGCAACGGCGCTGTGACGGATGCCTTCTGAGGCTGTGTGACGCCGTGCATTTCGTCGTGGTTGTGGCGGGGGTCGGGAATGTTGATATAATGGTGAGGTTGATGATGACGATAATAATGGTGAACAGATTTGATATTTGGCGTTTTTTTTCATTTTTTTGTGTGGTTTATTGCTTTATTTTTCATCTTTTTCCGATTTCAGTTTTCGCTCGTCATGATTTACGATCTTTGGAAATTCGATTATTTTCTTATTATCGCATATGATGATATTAGTTATATTTATTTATTGTTGCACTATTTTGATGCTTTTTTGTCGAGGGGGATTTTTGAGTTCAGATTTTAAGGAACGAAATAAATGTTATTTCCACATACAAAGACATCAATCACGCTATCTCTTTCTCCCCTTTTTTCGAAATCTAGAATAAGAGGAATTGGGATGAACGCATTGCAGGGTCGGTTATTGATAAGAAGCCTGCGAGGTTGATGTTGCAAGATCATCAGGCGGTGTGTCATGTGATAATATTATCGTGGTACTTGTGGCTAATTGCTGTTATCGCCCCATTTTATTTCTAATATTTTTTTTACCTTCTCCTCTTCCTCTTTTTTTGCATTATCATCTCGATTACCTCTTCTTTTTCTTTCGTCGTCGTATTCTCTCATCCACCTCCTCTTCCTTCTTCTTCATTAACATGTTTTTCTCCTTTTCTCCCTTTTTGTCTTTTCACTTCTCCTTTTTTCCCTTTCTTTATTGTCTTTTTCTTTTTCTTTTCCTTTTTCCTCTTTCTTCTCCCACTTCTTTTTTATCCTTTATCCTTATTATCTTACCTAACTTTCCTCCACTTTGCTCTCCCTCGTCCTCCCTTCTCCTCCACCCTCCTCTTCCTCCCTTCTCCACCCTCCTCTTCCTCCCTTCTCCTCCACCCTCCTCTTCCTCCCTTCTCCTCCACCTCCTCTTCCTCCCTTCTCCTCCACCCTCCTCTTCCTCCCTTCTCCTCCACCCTCCTCTTCCTCCCTTCTCCTCCACCCTCCTCTTCCTCCCTTCTCCTCCACCCTCCTCTTCCTCCCTTCGCCTCCACCCTCCTCTTCCTCCCTTCGCCTCCACCCTCCTCTTCCTCCCTTCTCTTCCACCCTCCTCTTCCTCCCTTCTCCTCCCTCCTCCTCCCTCCCTCCCTCCCTCCCTCCCTCCCTCCCTCCTCCCCTCCCTCCCTCCCACCTCCTCCCCTCCCTTCCTCCCTCCCTCCCTCCCACCTCCTCCTCCCACCTCCTCCCTCCCTCCCTCCCTCCTCTCCCCCCTCCCTCCCTCCTCTCCCCCCATCGACCTCGTAATAGGCATCTTAACACAGGTTTGCGTTGCGTCTCCTTACGTAATACGGGTCGGGAGTAAGGAAAGGGGGGGGAGGGGGAGATGAAGACAAGAAGGTACGGGTAAGGGGCAATGGGGAGGGGGAGGGGGAAGGGGTTAGGGATGAGTGAGGGGGGGGAAGGAGGTAGGGTAGGGATGAGGGAAGAGTGGAGAGGGGGTTGTGGGTAGGGTAGGGGGCGAGGGAAGAGTGGAGAGGGGGGTTGTGGGTAGGGTAGGGGTGAGGGAAGAGTGGGGAGGGGAGGGATGGAGGGAGGAAGAAAGGGGTAGGGTAGGGGGAGGGAAGGAGGGATGGAGGAGGAAGAGAAAGGTAGGGTAGGGGGTGAGGGAAGGGAGGAGGGGATTTAAGGGGGTTAGGGGGGTTTAGACGGATCCCAGCTACTGTCTGCAGTGGTGTTCTGGCTGATAACACTGGCCAGAGAACTCCGCTCGGTGATAATTTTTCCCCGGCCGGAGGACCCTTGGCGGGGGAGATGGGGGAGGAGGAGAAGGAGGAGGAGGGGGGAAAGGAAAGCAGTAGGAGGGGGAGATGGGCGAGGGGGAGGGGAGGAGGGGAACGTGAACGAGGAGGGGGAGAAGGAAGGGAGATGGGGGAGGGGAGAAGGAGGAGGAGGGGAAAGGGTTGGAGTAGGAGGGGGAGAAGGGGAAAGAAGGTATAGGAAAGATGGAGGCGGGAGGGTGGAAGGGGAGGAGGAGAAGGAAAGGGAAAGGGCTCAAGGGAGGAGAAAGAGAGGGAAGGGCGAGGAGAAGGAAAGGGAAAGGGCTCAAGGGAGGAGAAAGAGAAGGAAGGAGGAGGAGAGAGGAGAGGGGCCAGTGGAGAAGATTAGCAGGTCGTTATGAGGTAACTATGAGCGACACCTTTTGACAAGTGCTGATGCTGGTGGTCCGATGGAGGTGGCGAGGCTATTAGGACTGTAATTCATTCTCTCTCTCTCTCTCTCTCTCTCTCTCTCTCTCTCTCTCTCTCTCTCTCTCTCTCTCTCTCTCTCTCTCTCTCTCTCTCTCTCTTCCCCTCATTCTTTCACCTCCCAATTCTCCCTTTCTCTCACATTCACCACCTCATTCTTCCTTTCCCTCACTTGCACCTCCTATTCTCCCTTTCCCACACTCTTTCACCTTATTTCACCCTCTCCCTCACCCTTTCCCTCATCCTAAAACCTTTCTCCTCTCTCTCTCTCCCTCATCCTTTCGCCTTATTTCCCCCCCCCCCCTGTCTCCCACCCTACCACCTCTCCTCTCATTCCTTATTCTCATTCCTCCCCTTCCACGCCTTTCCCTCCCTGGGACTTGCGCTCGGAGAAGCCCTTGGGGGGTGGGGGTAGGGGGAGGGGAAGGGGAAGGGGAGGGGGATGTCCCAGCGGGGGGAGGGGAGGGGGAGGGGTCATCGTCGCTCAGTTGCCAAGAGTTATTCGTAGCAGATGTGCGGCAGACATTTGTTCCTCGGTGCTCGCGCTTTCTGCATAACGAAGTGTTTTAACACATGTCCGGCAGACGGCATGCTTTCGGGCTTGCTGCGCTTTCGTGCCTCCTCGGCCCCTCCCTTTCCTCCTCTTCCTCCTTTCTTTCATTCTCTCTTTCTTCTCCTCCTTCTTTCTTTCTTCCCTCCTTCTCCTCCTCCTTTCTTTCATTCTCTCTTTCTTCCCTCCTCCTCCTCCTCCTTTCTTTCATTCTCTCTTTCTTCCCTCCTCCTTTCTTTCATTCTCTCTTTCTTCCCTCCTCCTTTCTTTCATTCTCTCTTTAACTTCCCCTCCCTCCTTCTCCTCCTCCTTTCTTTCCTTCTCTCTTTCTTCCCCTCCTCCTTTCTTCCCTCCTTCTCCTTCTTTCTTTCGTCCTCTCTTTCTTCCCTCTTTCTCGTCCTTTCTCTCCTCCTCCTCCTCCTGTTTCTCTTCCAATTTCTGCTGTTGGTCTTCTTGCTGTTCCTCATCCTCCTGTTCGTCCTGCTGTTGCTCCTCCTCCTCCATTTTCTCTTATTTAAGTTGTTGCTGCTCCTCATCTCCCACCTCATTTTTCTGTGTTTCTGGCATTTCTGTTTTCTCCCTTCATGTCTCCCGTCTCTCTCTCTCTTTTCTTACTCCTCCCACCTCCTCCTTGCCCCTTGTTTATTTACTACTTTGTTTGTTTACGTATTCATTCATTACTTAAATATTTTGTTTTGTTTATTGTTGTCCTGAATGTTATTGGGAGTTGCTACTGCACGGTTTCCTGTGAGAGAAGGAGGCGAAAGGGATCTCGCAAGAAAAATGCTCGTGGGAACCGTCTTGGGAGAGAGGGGAAGGGGGGGGCGAAGAAGGTGGTCAGAGCTGGGTCACAAGGGCATGGGAGGTCAACTGACAAGGGGGGGAGGGGGGGACGGGGAGGAGTGGGTCGTGTAGCAGGGTGTCGAGAGTGACCAAATGGGACCACCCGGGGTAGAGGGACAATAGGGAGGGGCAGGGGGGGGGGGGAGGAGAGACGATCCGAGGGAGGTCAAGGGTGACGCGAGGCTGAGGGGGAGGGGGAGGAGGGGGGGGGACGTGCGAGGTCAAGATTGTGCGTGTTGTGGCACCCTGGCTCGTCTTCGTTGTCTCCCCACTCCATTCATTCGTATTTTGTATTTGCTTTATGCAATTGCATAAATACACACACTCACACGCACACACAAACACACACACACACACACACACACACACACACACACACACACACACACACACACACACACACACACACACACACACACACACACCTCCTTTTTTCTCCCACCATGTGTTTGTCTACATGCAAGCGAAATCGAGAGAAAAATTCGCTTCAGCAAGGATATGATGGGAGTCGGGAGGGGGGGGGGGAGCGTGGGAATGTTTTGTGTCAGAGAGAGAGAGAGAGAGAGAGAGAGAGAGAGAGAGAGAGAGGGAGAGAGAGAGAGAGGGGGGGGGGGGGTAAATAGATATCTAGGTAAATAGGTAGATAGAGAGAGAGAGAAAGGTAAATTGATAGGTAGTAAAATAGATAGGTAAATATATAGGGAGAGAGAGAGAGGGAGAGGGAGAGGGAAAGCGAGATGACGAAGCCGCATTGCTGACCCGTGCAGGTGCTGACTCCCCCTCGGAGATGGCCGTCAGCACTACGAAGAAAGGATAAGACTTGTCAGCTTCTGCTCCTCGCCCTGTGTACTCCTCCTCCTCCTCCTCTTAGGTCAGTCAAGGTCATGGGCGACCCACTTCAGCCGACCATGAAACTTGGAAGAATCGGAAACTTGTCTGTTTTGATTTTGTAAGTCCGTTTACATCTGTATCCCTTCCCCGTTCTCCCTCCCCCACCCCCACCCCCCCTCCCCGTCGCTCTCTCCCCCCAAGCTTCTCTTCAAACTTCCCTAAAACGTTGCAGTTATTTTTTTTTCTCTTCTTCTTCTTCTTCTTATTGATTTTAATGGAATCTCCGCTCGGCGTTTTGGACGAGATGAATCGAGAGATAAAAAACAAATGCATTTGAATAACGAGAATTTGGATTGCGTCTGTATCCTCCTCCCTGTCCCCCCCCTCCCCCCCTCCTCCCTTTGTTGACATCATTGGGTCACTCCGCCACACCGCGTGACGAGGGATAAATATAGCCCCTTTGGCACCCACGGCAGCGGTGTCAGTGGCAGGTACCTCGTGTTTGACCTCGTCGGGCGATCAAGTGTCAAGTCAGGTCAAGGGAATCGCATCGTGGTTTAGAAATGGGAGGGAGGAGGAGGGGGAGGGGGGGTGAGAAGGGGAAAAGAAAGACTAGGTCGTATTACGCTGAATTTGCTGATTTTTGCTACGAAGCGTGAGTTGGAGGATGGGGTGGGGGGGTTTCGGGTTGGGTGGGGGTGGGAGTCGGGGTGCATTGGGAACGCTGGTGACGTGTTGCTCTGTTGATATTGGTGATTGGGCGCCGGGAGGGAGTTGGTAGGTCGTGCTTGCGTTTTTTTTTAACACCTTTGCTGTGCGGGAATTGCTCTCAATTTTTACCATTTTCTGCTCTATCTTTCCTGTGCGTGCGTGTGCGTGTGTGTGTGTACGTGTGTGTGCGTACACTTACGTACACGGCAACTAACTCGAACCCGCAGAGACACATGAGCAAATCCACAGAGGCGAAAGACGGTCCCGCGGGAGCTCTGCTTTCCACCTTCCAACTTTGCGGATGTTCTCTCCCTTCCCTCCCCCCCCCCCCTCTTGCTGATCCCATTCTCCCCACCCCTCCTCTTCAGGATCCCAGCCTCCCCACCCCTCCTCTTCTCCTCAGGATCCCCCTCCCCCTTCCCCCCCCCCTCTTTCTCCTAGGATCCCTTCCCCTTCCCCTCCTCTTTCCCTTTCTTCCCCTCCCTCGCCCCTACCCCATTTCTCCTGCCCTTTCTTTTATCACCTACCCTACCTGATTATCTCCTTGCCATTTTCCCTTCATCCTCTCCCCTTCCCTTCCCCTTGCCCTTCCCCTTCCCTCCCCACCCGATTATCTCCCTTACCCATTTTCCCTTCATCCTCTCCCCTTCCCTTCCCCTTGCCCTTCCCCTTCCCTCCTCCTTGCCCTTCCCCTTCCCTCCTCCTTGCCCTTCCCCTTCCCTCCCCCTCCTCCTCCAGAAGTGACCGAGACGTATATTCTGCAAAGAGACAGCTTAATTGGCCTCGACTCGGGTCATTAACCGAGCGGAGGCCTCGGCGTCGGCGGCCACGCTTTGGCACTGGGGCATCGCGGCATCGGGGGAGGGGGGGGGTTGGTGGCGAATGGGGGAAGGGGGAAGAGAGGGGAGGGGGGAAGGGGGAAAGAGGCAAGGGGTTGGTGGCGAAGTGGCGAGGGGAAGGGGGGAGGGGGAACGAGGCAGGGGTTGGTGGCGAAGGGGGGAGGAGGGGAAGAGGCAGGGGTGGTGGCAGAAGTGCGAGGGAAGGGGAAGAGGAAAGGACGTAAAGGGTAGTAATGTAGAGGGGGAGAGAAGGGGGACGAAAGGATGGAGGAGGGAGAGAGGGAGGGAAGAGAAGGAAAGGAGGAAAAGAAAGGGAACGAAAAAAGGCAATGAGGAGAAGAGAGGGGCTAGGGAAGGGAAGGAGAAGAAGAAGAGAGGGGATAGGGAAGGGAAGGAGAAGAAGAAGAGAGGGGATAGGGAAGGGAAGAAGAAGAGAGGGGAGAGGGAAGGGGAATGTTCCAGGTCACTTCTCCCACTTGTTGGCACTTGGGCGCGGGCGACGGCGGCGGCGAGCGGTGCCTGAGTGCCATTGTTCGACGGCGCTGCTTTTTCTCTTCCCATCCTCTCCCTCCCTCCCTTCGCTCTCGCTCGATTTCACTTCGGGTCCCGCCGTTTGATTGATATCTCTCTCTCTCTCCCTCTCTTCCTCCTTCCCTCTCTCTCTTCCTCCTGTCCCTCTCCCCTCTCCCTCCCTTCATCCCTCTCCCTCCCTCTCTCCTCATCCCTTCCCTCCCCTCCTCCTCCTGTCCCTCTCCCCTCTCCCCTCTCCCTCCCTCTCTCCTGTCCCTCTCCCCTCTCCCTCCCTCCCTCCCTTCATCCCTTCATCCCTCTCCCTCCCTCCCTCCCTCCTCCCCCTTTCTCCTTTTTTCTCTTTCATTTGATATGATAGACAAGTGGGATTTATAGCGACACTTTTGGCGTCATGAAAATATTTATTATTATTTCTCTGACGTGATGGGTATGCGGTTATGACGTCACAAGAGTGTTTCTGCCACTTTATTTTCTCACTCTGTCTCTCTTTGCCTCTGCGCTCTGTCTCTCTCTCTCTCTCTCTCTCTCTCTCTCTCTCTCTCTCTCTCTCTATCTCTCTCTCTCTCTCTCTCTCTCTCTCTCTCTCTCTCTCTCTCTCTCTCTCTGTTCTCTCTTCCCTCCCTCCCTCCTTCCCTCTTTCCCTCTCCCTCTCTCTTCCCTCCTTCCTTCCCTCTCTCCCTCTCTTCCCCACCTCCTTCCTCTCTTTCCTCCCTTCCTCCCTCTCTCTCTCTCTTCCCTCCTTCCTTCCCTCTCTCTCTCTTCCCTCCCTCCCTCCTTCCCTCTCTCTCTCTCTCTTCCCTCCTTCCTTCCCTCCTTCCTTCCCTCTCTCTCTCTCTTTCTAACTCTCCTAAACATAAACCCCGTGCACGGATCAGACATTCCCGCTCTCAGTTTATGCTTGGACGTGTTTATGCTGTTCATCATCACGGAGCGTCGAGGCGCGTGATACAAAAAGGCTGTGGTGATACGTCGTGTCCTTTCGGGATGCCGATACGTGGAACTGCGGTGGGGGATGGGGTGGGGGGAGGGGTTGAAGGAGGGGGCGCTCGTAGGCGATGATGCATTATGTCTTGTTTTCTTTCCCGTTTCCTCTTTTTTTTATTCTTAT
>NC_091577.1:219706-222206 GCF_042767895.1 Penaeus vannamei
TGTTTTTATTCATAGTGGATGCCAAGGAATTTGATTCGACTTTCGTGATTATCAGGCATATGTGAGGGGGAGGGGGGGGGGAAGGGGGGTGCGGTGATCTCCCCCAAACACCTCCCACATCCTGCGCCTACACACACACACAAACACAAACACAAACACAAAAAAAAACATGAAAAGAGAGAGAGAAAGAGAGAAAGAGAGAGAGAGAGAGAGAGGGAGGGGGGGGGGGAGAGAAACGAAAGGAACAACACCTGACGAGGCACTCTGTTCTGGACGAGGGTTTTCTGCTTGACTCCCTCCCCTCACCCCCTCACCCCCTCCCTCCCTCTCCCGCTCCTGCTCTCCTTCCCTTTTGATGACGGCGTAACTCACCAACCCCTTCTTCCCTCTCCCTTCCCCCCCCCTTCCTCCCTCTCCCTTCCCCCTTCCCCTCTTTCCTCCCCTTGCTCCCCTTTCCTCTCTCCCCCTTCCTCCTCCTCTCCTTCTTCCTCCCTTCTCCCTTCCTCCCTCTCTCCCTTCCCCCTCCCCTTCCTCCCTCTCCCTTCCCCTCTCCTCTTCCTCCCTCTTCTCTCTCTCCCCTCCCCTTCCCTCTTCTTCCTCCCCTTCCCCTCTCTTCCCTTCTTCTCCTCCCCTTCCTCCCTCTCCTCTCCCCTTCCCTCTTCCTCCCCTTCCTTCCACTTCCTTTCCTCCTCCCTTGTAATCACTCCCTACCCCCCCACCCCGATTATGAATCATCGTGGGGGGAGGTGATGCGGTTGCAGAGGTGTTGCATGATGACGATGACTGCGATTTGGACTCTGACTTTAAAAAAATTTCTCTCACAAGATCTTTGGACGCCTTTGATCTCAATGTTTTAATCGCCAAATTATTTTTCTTCTCCAGTTTGATTCGAAGGATTAGCCGGTTGATGTTTATACATTTATATATATATATGAATAGGCTTGTTTTCAGCCTGGCTTCTTAACATTTAAGCGTGATTAAGTATATGCGACGGTGATTTAAAAACGGATATTGCAGGAGGTGCTTGCGGTGCGTTTGTCCCTTGGCGCCGACGCTGCTCTCTCTCACGCGCACGCACGCACGCACTGGCTGATCCGTCCGCGAGAGAAAGGCATGGCTTGGCAGTTCGGTTGCGTGGGGGGGGAACCGCGCAAAATTGTTCACTTGGATTGATTTTGTGTTGTGTGTGTGAAGGAGGGTGGGAGGGAGAGAGGGAGGGAGGGGGGGAGGGGGAGGAAGGAGAGAGGGAGAGAGAGAGGAGGAGGAGAGAGAGAGAGAGGGAGTGGGAGAGAGAGAGAGAGGAGGGAGAGAGTAGAGAGAGAGAGGGAGGGGGAGAGAGAGAGATTTAGGGAGGGGGAGAGACCCAGACTTGTTAGGGAGGGGGAGAGACGAAGCGAGGCGAGAGAGAGAGAGAGAGAGAGAGAGAGAGAGAGCGAGAGAGAGAGAGAGAGAGAGAGAGAGAGAGAGAGACCGAAAACGAAAGCGAAAAAGCTTCTATTCTAAACTTTCATTCTCTCGCACACAAACTGCCGGCCAAATAATCCTCCAGATATCGCCACGTATCGCTTAGACGCCCCATTTCCCCCGGCCCCTTCCTCCTCGTCGCTCCGCCGGCCCCGAAAAGCCCCTAACGATCGCGTCTTCGGCAGAGTGGTCGTTAGGGCGTCAGCAGAGTCGTTAATGAGGTGGCTGACGCAACGCATATGAGGGAAGGGTGATGGAGGAAGGGTGGCGGGGCGGGGCGGGGTGGGGGAGGGGAAAAGGAGGGGGTGGAGGATAGGAAGGGTGAAGGAATGGTGTATTTATTTATTCATTCTCTAGTTTAATTTTTTTTCTAACGAGCAGATAACGATGACTGATTTCGATCTTAAGCTGCTCTTCCCCCCTTCTTTTTCTTCCGTTCTTCTCTTTCCGTTTCTCTTCGCGTCTTCGCTTTAACTTCTCTTTTCCTCTTTATTTTCGCTTGTCTTTTCCCACTTCCCTCTTTTCCTATCCCCTCTTTTCGTTTCTCTTTCCCTATCCCCTCTTTTCGTATCTCTTTCCCTCTTCTTTCCCTCGTTTCTCTTGTCTCTTTTCTGTCTGTCTGTCTCTTCCTTCTTCTAAATGAGTGTGCATTTCCCGACACCTGATTCCGTTCAGTTGGAGGGGCTTGGGAGGGGGAGGGGGGGGGTCTGGGGTCTGTTGTGGAACTGCTTATGATGTATGTCCCCGAACAGTGACCCCCCCCTCTCTCTCTCTCTTTCCCTCCCTCCCTCTCTCTCCCTCCCTCCCTCCCTCCCTCCCTCCCTCCCTCTCTCTCCCTCCCTCCTCTCCCTCTTTCTCCCTCCCTCCCTCCCTCTCTCCCTCCCTCCCTCCCTCCCTCCTCTCTCTCCTCTCTCTTTCTTCTCTTTCTCCTGCTTTCCCTTTCCCCTTCCTTCACTCCCTCACTTCCTCTCTCCTTCCTTTTCTCACTTCACCTTTGCCTCCCACTCTCCTCCCTCACCTCCTCTCCCCTGTGGCA
>NC_091577.1:228267-233267 GCF_042767895.1 Penaeus vannamei
GGTCCTCTGGCGCACATGTACACCGCCGCCGCCTTCTCCCAGATGGCGGCCGCCAGCCTCGGGGGCTACCTGTCGGCCCTCGCCCGGAGGCCCGAGCCCGAGGCGCCCGCCCCTAGCCAGCCGCAGAACACGCTGTGGCCGCCGGACCTCGGCCAGCGGTCGCCGTCGCCGCCCTCGGAGGACTCCGGCGACGGCCTGCCCTCGGCGCCGCTGCACCTGGTCACGGAGGAGGCGAGCCGCAGGCGCCGCGAGGAGGAGGCGGAGGAGCGCCGCCGCGAGGAGGAGCAGCGGCGCCCGCGCTCGCGCTCGCCTCGCTCGCAGTCGCCGTACGCGCACTCGCCCGTGCCCCGCCTGCGCTCGCCCATCCGCCCACGATCCCCCCTGCCCTCGCCGCCGCCCCTATCCCCCCTCACGCCCCCGCCCGTGCGCGAGCAGAAGCCGGCGCTGAGCGTGGCGTCGCTGTCGGCGTCGTCGTCGGCGTCGCTGTCGACGGCGGGTAGCAAGGCAGCGGCGGCGGCCAAGGGGCGCTCGGGACCCAAGCCCAAGCCCTCGCCGCTGTCCATCGAGGCCATCACGGGGTCGCCGCCCGTGCTGTCGCCGCGCCAGTTCTCGGCCTCGAGCCTCAACACGCCGCTGGTGAACCTGCCGTCGCCGCCGTACAGCGGCGTGGGCACCAAGTCGCCGTACCTGCCGCTGCACCTGTGGCCGAGCCTGAGCCCGCTGGCCAACCTGAGCCCGCATTACGGCTCGCCGCGCAGCCACCACCACTTCACGTTCCCGGCGCTGCCGCAGTACTCGCACCTGCCGCCGCCCGTCGTGTCGCCGCTGCTGTCGTCGACGACGTTCGACTTCTCGGCCCTTGCGTCGCCCACCGAGAAGAGCGCCACCGTGCCCGTCCTCCAATGACCTGAGGCCGTCCCCGCCCCCCGCCCTGCCCACTCCCCACGCTCGACGCCCCCCACCGCCACGTCCAGTGCCAGCAACCTGCCGCCGAGGTAGCCCTGCTGGGGCCTAGAGATCCGTAGGCTATGTGGTCGAGTTGCTTGTGCCTTCAGGATGCGGTCCTGTAGACTCAGTACAAATAGGACGCGAGGAACCGGCTTCCCGCGCCCGTTCGGCAGAGGCGGAGGCGTGGACGAAGGACCAGGTGGACCTGAGCCTCAAGGCGTCCTGCCCGTGAACCTCCACCAATCATGTTGACTTTCTAATAGATTTTACTAATGACTATTTTAATGTAATTATGGGTATTTGACGATTTTTCTTGGATTATTTGTAAAATGTTTGTCAGTCCTGTCTATAGACATGGGATTATTCTCACACTTGACAAGGTCACAAAAAGCCAATGACTGCTGGGCATTTGTTTGTTTGTTCTGTGTATCAGTGGACAGCAAAAGAGAAGCTCTTACACTAACTAAGCCCACCGTTTTACTTGAAAGTGTTAGGCTTAGGTAGTACAGTTTGTTTGTTTCGACAACCAGTGC
Source organism: Penaeus vannamei (assembly GCF_042767895.1). Lineage (NCBI taxonomy): Eukaryota > Metazoa > Arthropoda > Malacostraca > Decapoda > Penaeidae > Penaeus > Penaeus vannamei. Next base: position 229,749 of record NC_091577.1, read on the forward strand.
CAACTCACCCGAGCTCATGTTAGAAGAGGAGCCGACCCCACTCAGTGGTGCCAATGTTGGGCCTTGATATATATTTTTTTCTAAGTTAATGGGCATCCCGCAGAATGACGCATTCTGTAACCGTGTATTTGGAAGACGTATGCAGACGTTACAGTCGGCGTCTACTTCCCTACGGTGCTTTCATTGTAGGTTTATCGAGTATTTTTAACAACAGTCGCTCTCATTCATCTTTTGTCCCAGTTGATTGTTCAAGAGGCATTTTTCGCATCCATGTAAGCCCGGAAATTCTTCTGGGGTTAATTTCTTTGTGGTTTTACTTTCTCATCAGTAGCTGTGTGGTGAAGCGGATGGTGTTGTGAAGTAGTTGTATTTAGTGATATTTATATTTTCTATCAAAAATATTTTGATTAGATTGAATCTGTTAGCGTCATTGATTCTTTTGTATATTGGTCCAAAATCAGTCGATATGAGTCGACTTACTTGTTTTTTTTTTAACTTAAACAAATCCAAGTCTTTAATATTTCAAAGTTTCTCGGAATAGAACCTAACGTGTCCTCACTTGCACGGGAGTTCTACTCGGAGTCTAGCCCCAAGCCCCTTGCCCTTCACCCGCAGTGTGCTGCAGCGCCCAGACACCACGCAGTGATTTCCAGTGTGGTTGTGCAGTTCACCCGTGATTTTGATTTTACTCCAAAGCAAAACCTCTCCTGGGAAATGAACCGACTCCTATCCAATGCCTCTTGCGAAACATGACAATCAGTATATCAGCTGGCATCGACCCCACCATTCGCTTCTCATCATTTCATTTAGTTAAGATGATCCTCATTATGTAAACTCCTTATAGGAGTGTTATTCTTTTTGGAAGGAAATTTTTCTCGCTCATCTCATCATCATCACCACCAGCGCCTTGTGTTTGAAAAAAGACTTTTTCTGAGAGAAGTCAAATGTTTTTTTTTCTGTTGATTATTTGTTTGGTAGAAAAATTTATAATCATCCAATTAATAATGTAACAATCATAGTGATAAGTGATAAAAAATGAAATGTAAGTGTTATTTTGCAATCGTTGTTGGATTATTGAACTGTGATATTGCAGAATAATGACGTCATTCGTTCAACATTCCTAAAGTGAGACCAGTTGACCATTGGCCAGTGTTGCAGTGACGTGGACATGCCTTTCGTTGTGTGTTGTATGTTCTTGACGCGGCCATTCCATTGACCAACAGGGTGTGTCTTTTGGTGTGTTTTTTTTTATATAATGTCTTGTGAAGAGGGAATGAGAATGTTTTTTTTTCGTATGCTTAATGGAACTCGATTCTAATTTGTTTTTTAAAAAATACAGAAATGAATGCCTTATGTAAATAGTTGTACATGACTTAGAGCTGTTAAGTTTAAGTGCCTGTATCACCTGTGTTGTCCTGACATGACCTCCTTTGGGGTGAGGTCACGGGTGGATGCGGGACCCAGAATAATGCATTTTTTCATTATCTTTTCACTGTAGTTTAAAAGAACTAACGGGTCATCAGGGCCCCCACCCCCTCCCCCCCTCACCCGCACACACTCAGCGCTAGTTCAAACTTGGCCTCTTCCTCGCCGTCTCCTTCGACGCCTCTCAGTCCGGCCGGCCAGTACCTCGGGGTACTCGCCGCGGCCGTTGTACACAATGGACAGTGAATATGGAAAAAAAGGTTGATGGTGCAACTTGTGCCTTACCGCCGGAGGGGGCACCTCTCCCCCGGTGGACTCTTTAACCCCCTCGTCATCAACCCGGAACTCCCCCCACATCTTTCCCCCCCTATCACTCCCCCACTTCTCCCTCTACCACTTGTGCCTTACGAGATGATAAGGAGGAGGAGGTCGCCGAGAGGATGTGTCGCAGGCGCCCTGGATCTCCCGGCCCCCTCCCCCTCCCTTCTGTCACGCCCTGAGCCTCTCCGCCGTGCCCAACCCAGCTAGCCCCCGGAGTGCCAAGCTGTGCCCTACTGTAAACTAGTGCCATAACGCACCCAACATCTCAGGAGCTGTACAATCTAGGCTGCTTTTTTTCTTGTTATGATGGACATCACCCCTTCCCCTACCCCCCCTCTCCCCTCCATCCTCCCCTCCCGGTTCCCCCTTCTCCCCAGTCCCCTTGCTCCTTTCTTCCACACGAACTGCGTGTAACATCCGTACATGAAGAGTAAATAAAAAAGTTTTTATTTCTTGTTACTGTTGGCTTTCTTATTGAGGGCAGTTTTTAAAAGAGAGAGAGAAAGAAAAAGAGAAAATAAACCTATTTTATAAGCATTTTTATAACCATTCAATATCATTTTTTTACACTTTTTTGTACAACTGATCTTCCAAATACAGATGCAACGAAGTGCCAAAACCTCAGAATAACAAACGTTTGGGAAGTCAGGGTAGTGAAGTGCAGCCAAGTGTTTCAGGTTGGAAAGATAACGTTAAGCCAAATAAGTAAAGACTGCTTGGAAACCTTCACGTGTTGGACTGTGTTCTTGAGTGAATAAAAACGTATTTATTTTTCTTTTCTTTTAATTTTGTTTATGCGATAAAGAGGAAGTATATAGGGCCTTGGATGTATTTTTTTTTTGTTATATGATTTTTTAAAATCGTTTTATTGTGCCAATAAAGATCAATAGTGGTTTTTAATCAGTGCCGAAGGAGGTTGCATAGCTCAAGTATTTTTATTGTACTCCCCTTGTGATATACACGTGCCATTTGATAATAAAATGGACCAAATTTAAAAGTGTTTCTTTCCGCCTGTTATCCCTAATATGTAGATTTTCATAGGAACTAAAGTCTTGTGTAAAGAATGACCATTGAAACCTAAGACATCATAAAAAGTAAAACCGCCACAATGGGAATTGAAAATAATGTAACGTTTCGAACTCTTCACGAGTTTATCTTCAGACAAAACCGAAATGTCTGAAGAGGAGATCGTGAAGAGTCCGAAACGTTATAACTATTTTCAGTTCTCATGGTAGTTGTTTTATTTTCTTTATGTACACGTTACTGTGCTTGTGCTTCATGTTCTAATAAGGAACAACTTTCTCCCCAATATTTTACCGTAGTGCAATGTAACCTTTGATGTTTAGCGCAGATATTTGTTAAAAGCAGTAACCATTTGTTTAAAGAATTTTAGTTTTCAGTTCGTTCATTTCATACATTTACTTCTATACACACGCAAACGTAAATTCACACAAACACCGTGCATGCTCACACATCCATAAATACAATTGTATTCAATGCATTATGCAGTCATCGATTTGGTTATATATAATAACTATAGCCTAGACACAAAAAATCATACATATGACATCTATGAGGAAGAATTTGCTGGTTCTAACAAGATTGAAATATTTTTCCCGCTTGCATATCCAAACTTTTGCAAGAATCCCATAAATGGTATTGCATATTAGTATGAAAGTGGCCGGAGTGATTCAGAAGGTGGGCATCGTAATAAATCATCCTGCAACAGAGTAAACATTTTATCCAAACAAATTTTCACTGATCAGTCATGAG